>NW_010362372.1:107629-209780 GCF_000414095.1 Morus notabilis
TAGTTGAAAACATGGCTTTCATGGCTTATTTTTGTGTAGCTTTTTACACTGCTTTTTATCTGCAAATAATTAAGCAAAAACTAGACAAATTCCAATTAAAAATATTATGAATAAAAATAATGGATTTGTTTAATTAAAGCTTAAATATTTTAATATTATATAAATCAAAAGCAATATTTATGGTGCATTTTCATGCACTAATCACCTGGGCATCCGGAAAGATTTCTCAGCACCAATCCACCCACAATCCAATGGACAAGTCGAGGCGGTCAACAAAATATTAAAATATACCCTCAAGAAAAAACTCGACGATCTGAAAGAAAAATGGGCCGAGGAACTTCCCAAGGTCCTATGGGCGTACAGAACGACGAGCCGAACTACTACGGGTGAGACACCTTTCTCCATGACATATGGCGTCAAAGTAGTACTCCCCATAAAAATCGAAACGCCAACTCTAAGAACCATCGTCCATAACGACGATGACAACGCGGAAGGCATGGACAGAGAGCTCGACTTGTTAGAAGAAAAAAGGCTCGACTCCCAACTACGCCTCGCCGCTTATCAGCAAAGGACGGCGCGATATTACAACAAGAAAGTTCGGCAGAGGAGGTTCATCTCGGGGGACCTAATACTAAAAAGGGTAACGCAAAGCATGAAGCCTAAAAATACCGGTCCGCTGGGCCCAACTTAGGAAGGGCCCTACCGTGTAAGGAACCTGCTGCGTCCCAGAACCTATGTTTTGGAAAGCCTCGACGGTAAAAAGATCCACCACCCGTGGAATGCGGAACAACTGAAGATATACTACCAATAATGTATGAAATTCTCGCATATCTCAATTGTGTATTCTTTATAAAGTGAATAAATTGATATGTTTGCAGAAGGAAAAGAATTCAACCATTCGTAACTTATCTGCTTAAAAACCAAAGGTTATGTTAAACAGACAATGGGGGATCCACGGGTCTCTTTTAAAAAAAACAAAAAAGGGACGAAAAACTTAGCGAAATTCCAAGGAATTTCCTAAGACGACGACCCCAAGGGGCACAATCAACGTCAGATCCTCCAAGGAGGAAAGACGAAAAACTTAGCGAAATTCCAAGGAATTTCCTAAGACGACGACCTCAAGGGGCACAATCGACGTCGGATCCTCCAAGGAGGAAAGACGAAAAACTTAGTGAAATTCCAAGGAATTTCCTAAGACGACGACCACAAGGGGCGCAATCGACGTCAGATCCTCCAAGGAGGAAAGACGAAAAACTTAGCGAAATTCCAAGGAATTTCCTAAGACGACGACCCCAAGGGGCACAATCGGCGCCAGATCCTCCAAAGAGGAAAGGCGAAAGACTTAGCGAAATTTCAAGAAATTTCCTAAAAACAGCGACCCCAGGGGGTATGCGCGACGCCAGGTCTCCCAGAGAAGAGAGACAAAGACTTAAAAGAAAGCAGCGAGTGCGAATCAAGGTATAAATTAAAACTGCGATCATTCGGATATATATATATATAAATGTATATAACAACGGATAAAGTAACAGATGTCCAGATCAACAAAAACTCTTTATCACAAAACAAAACAAAAAAAGAGAGAAAGAAAAGGAGGCAGATAAAAGTCCTTCAGGCTTCGCTTGTAGCCCCCGAGTCCTCGCCGTCACTAGGCGGAGAAGCATTGTCATCACCCACGGGAGGGGGGAGTTGTAAAGAAAGCTCAAGTCTCACTCAGGACGCTCCTTCTTGATCAGGTCGACAATTTGTTGACCTGCAGATTGGAAGTCTCTGGTACGAATATCAATAAGCTCTTGGGAGGCCTTAAACTCCTCGATAACCTCGACGCGCCTGGCGTCGAAGGCAAATGCGACTTCCGCTTCAGCTTCTTTCTTCCCCTCAGTTTTCCCCTCAAGAAAACGCCTCTCCGCCTCCGTAGCCGCCTCGGTCAGCTTTTTTTCAGATAAGTCCGCCCGCTCCCTAAGACTCATAATCTCATTGTTTAGCTTTAAAAGCTCTTCTTCCAGGCTCGCCAGCTTGGCCAAGGCCACGTCCCTCTTCTCCTCGGCATCGCTTAGCTTTCGCTTTGCATCAGAGACAAGGGACTGAAGTTTGGCCTCTAACTCGTCCATCCCATTCTTCTGCTCCTCAAACTTAGCAAGGTCAAGGAGGTTTTGGATGGAGAGAACCAGGCTCTGAAAAAGTCAAGGTTAAAAAAAAAAATGGGGGAGAGAGAGAGAGAGAGAAGGCTTTAGCCTTACGTGGATTTGGAAGGAAATTTGCTTCCGCTGACGATCAACCAAGGATGACTGAGCGCCAGCAACCCAGTGAGGCTCAAGGAAGGACTCATAGAGAGCCTGAAAGACAACAGAGAAGCGAGGAGGAAGTTTCAGCATCGCCCCAATCTCGGCGTCAGATATGTCCGAGACTTGGAACTTAGGGTCCATGATTTTGGCCCCTGGGATGAGCACGCGCTCCCTCGGCGCCAAGGGAATCTCGATGTCAGGGATGGGGACCGTCAGCATCCACGTTTCTGTCACCGATGTCTTATCCCTGCGTCTCTTATTCCTTACCAGTTCCTCCTCAAACCCTGAAGGACCCTTCTTGGACTTTCTACTCTTCGGGGCACGGGAAGAAGAGGAAACTTTTTCTTTCCCTTTCGGCTGGGCGGCATGGCTCGGTGGGGGCGGTTGTTCTGGCGGTGGTGGTTGGCTCGGCCCAGCCTACTGGCCGCCAGGGAGTTGGATCCTCAAGGACACCATTTCTGCAGAAGAACGACGAGGTCAACACGCAGGCGGCATTGGAATAATCCAAGTCGCATCAAAGAAGGGTGTCAAAAGCAAATCGTACCTTCGTCGTTTAGATGGAAGTACTGACGGATGGCGTCTAAGTCGGCAGGGTCTGGGAGATCGAGGATCAGGCCGGCTTCACGGAGGTTCTTCTGGGTCAAGAGGGTCTCAATGTGACGAACCTCCGGCGGAAAAGAAAAAGCCTCTTCGATCCTCGCCAAGCTGTTGCCGGAGAACTTTGGCCGATCCTGACTTACTAAAATGCGAGTGAAATGTCAGTAGCAAAAACGAAAGGAATTAAAGTCGGACAGCCAAAAAGCCAAGGAAACTTACCCATATTCCCAAACGCTGCCTGCACCTGCCTTCGACGGGGCAGGCGATCGTTGGGGTGAAAATTGAAGGGCCCTCGAATCATGAAAAACATAGGCTTCCACCCATGTGATGACGAGGGGGTGCCCAGTATGAGCTTCCTAAGTCGGGGTTGGGACCTTCCGTGACCACTCAAAAAATACCACCCATCGCACTTGGCGACGTGGCATAATCTATACATGAATCGAAATTCGTCAACGGGAAGGTCCACATCGAATTTCTGGTGCCATAAAATCCAGGCACCAGCAAAGCAGTACCAAAAATTGGGCGCCAGTTGAGCCGGAGAAATGCCATAAAAATGACAATACTCCTTCACAAAGGGATGAACAGGAAGGGTCATCCCCGCGGTGACGGCTCTGGTGTAGACCGGAAGGTATCCGGTCGGCGGCATGCTAGTACTAAAGTGCATGTCCGGGAGAAGGTATTCAAACCACCTCCCGTTAATGCACCTTTCCTTCACAGCCCGGATGATGTCTTTATTCCGGACCTTTGACGCCACAGCATCGGCTGTGAAGAAAGGCCTGTTTGGTTCGCCGTTGGTGGCGGCCAGAGGGGCTTCTACCGCCGAAGTGGCCACCCCGCTTACATTGCCCCCCGTGAAGGGGATTCGTTCCACAGCCTCATCCAAAACTCGTTCGAAGCTATCGAACTCGCTACCGAAGCTGTCAACGGGAGCGAATCTGGCTTCGAACCCGGCCTCGAGGTTTTCTACGTCTCTCAGCACGGATCCAACGCTGGAAGACGATGACGAGCAAGAGAGCTCCACCACAGAATGGGGGTCTGGACGGACAACCGGAGAATCCTCTCGACTGAGGGAACTTTAGGCCATTGTTCTGGTGATTAAACAGACAAAGAGCTAAGTTAAAACCCTGAAGTCGAGAGGATGAAAGAACGGCTACCCTAAAACTACGACAACTCAAAAAGCGCCGCGACAAGACGCTGACCATTCATACGAGAACGGTAGCGGCGAGGACTCATAGGAATCCAGGCCCAGAACCCAGGACTCAGAAGCGCACAAACAGCAAAGGGACGGCATACAGACGCGAAAAAACGAAACAAAGTAAGTTTCCCTATATTCTACGTCCCACACATTCCACAAAAAAATACACAGGGTTCGAAACAAAGAGATGGAAGGAACCTATGTATAAAAGTGAACAAATAGGAGGTGAGGAAGCTTACCGGATAAGAAGGGGCGGTTGCGCAATTACGGAGTTGGAAAGGAAGGAGTTCGTCAGAGAAGGCGGCGGTCCAACAGGTGCGAGTGAAAGAGTGAGAGTTTTCGAAAAAATGGCTCTCGAACTCGTAGCAGGTATTTAAAGGGACGAGCGTCTTCGACCCTGACCATCGGATCAAGACCTTAAAGATCTAACGGCCCGGGAAACCTGCCCAGATCTAACGGTTAAAAGATAGGGCGGGAAGCAGAAGGGTCACGATCCAAGGGCCAACGTCCGTTCTTTTGAATTAAAAGCCGTACGTTATCATGAGAAATCGATCGACGCGACGGTTACGTTCCCCAAAGGATATCCGACGGTCCTAGGCCATCATTACAAATGGAGGCTCGGGACTGGTTTCCCACACCCGAAGCACTAAGAGGCAATCGAACCTAAGTCTGAGGCCACCTAAAAGGCGCCCTCGACCTGGGGGGTAGCTGTTGTGTGGGAAAACATGGCTGACACGTGGACAAAAGATGTCGCGACACGTGGCCTTGATCAAACCCCACCAAGCAAGGAACCCCCGACGCCTTAAAAGCCCTCGACGCTTAAAAGCCCTCAACGCTTAAAAGCCCTCGACGCTTAAGTTCCCTCGACGCTTAAATTTCCTCGACGCTTGCAAGCTCCTCTTAAGCCCTCCGCTAAGGCTCCGGGACGGGGTCTTACTTAAAGCGACGACCTATCTGTGGCGCCGACGTAACAGAATGGAGATTTCTCGACCGCAGGAAGTCGCCTTCAAAAAAGGCGGTTGGGTTAAGAAGCACAGGCGACGAGGGAAACGCCTAATAGAAGACAGTGTGGATTACGTGCACAAGTGGAGGTGGTCTGTAAGCATTAATTACGGGCTGTCAGACTGCCCCCACGGGGGACAGAAAAGTATTACGGAGAAGCACAGAACCGTAATAGAAGACTAAATAGATTGGATGAACAGTGCAAATTAGTGGGCTACGACTGGGCCTACCAAAGGAGAACACTCGAGTGTTTTTAACTGTGAGGGAAACCTCCCGAGCGAAGGAAGCCCCAGTATAAAAGGTAGAAGACCCCAACGGGGAAGGGGTTGAGAAAAAAAGCAAAGGAAATACATTGTAAACTGTATCTTACCCAAAGATAAAGAAATAGAATATTACAGTGGACGTAGCTCTGAAGTTTATAGAGTGAACCACTATAAACTCTCTTGTGTCAATAGTATCTAAGGGGTTTTTTCAATAGATACATACACGCAAATAGCATACCGTTTCCTAACACGCTAAATAAAACCCACACAGCCGGTAACCCAACGGGAAACCAAGAGGTAACCTGGCCGGTTCTTTGTTGACGAAATTCGACCGTCAACAAGGACCATCTTCAAAATCCAAACTCCCACATACCAAGTAAAAGCTACCATTCAGAACTAAAAACCAAATACATATAGAGAGAGAGAGATGATTTGGTCTTACCAAACACAGAAGGCGACTTCAAAAGCCACTAACTGAAAACGACCAGCTCCAATAATTGAAAAAGTTATTGGGACGTTTAATTCATGGATTCAGAATCATAATTAAGAATTATTTTCATTTTACATGTATTTTTTATGAGAAAAAATACCGTAACGAATCTTTTTATTGAATCCCACGAACCATTAGATGAATGCTTAAGGAGAAAACATGAACATACATTCTTTTTCAAAGAAATCACCATCATATAACAAACAAACGAGTCTTTTCACTGAAAAGCACCCTTAGATTGCATACAAAGTACAAAAAGTAGCTCAAAACAAACTTGGTTTATTGATTGATGTCCACGCCTTATCAAATCGAAATTATGAATTTGTGATCAGGAAGATAAAAAATTCAAATGTGTTTGAAATTTCTCGTTTCAGTCATATGCGACAAGAAACTTCTTTGTTTTGGAAAGGCAGAGAATTTCATTTTACAAGCCCATGTATATAGCAGAATGAAATACTAGCTCTTCTTGAAATCTAGGAACCCAAAACGAAGAAACTTCATTCTTTAAACACTAGCATCCCTTTGAAATTGATAACACCTGACTCAAAAAAAATAAAATAAAAGAATTAAAAAAAACATGTACCTAATTAACTCTTGATAAGATTTTGACGAAGGCAGTCTAGTTGGTTATAAGTACCTACACCCTAACTATAGATTGAGGGTTCGAGTCACTGAGTCTCACTTGAATGTGGTGACATTCCTCTCTCCCTTTGTATATATTAATAAAAAAAATTCTAGATAAGATTTTTAGATAGGCCAAGATCCTATTTAGTTAGGTACACCATATTGATCCAGCCAAATTAAATCCATCCAAATGGAACCACCACACTGTACACTGTTACTATTAACGAGAAGCTCACCATTAGATGAGCCGGAGGATCAAATTTCATGGTTGGGAGCTCGACAGTGCCCCTTGGCGTCGTTCACTCTTTTTTCTCTAGTGCCTAATACTTTATCTTGAGGTGTAGAGTTCAAAAAACGTTGTTCCTAAATTTTTAAAAAAAAAAAAAAAAACTAAAAATTGAATTTTTTTCGTTGATATAAATTGCGATTTTTTTGTTTCTTGAGAATCAATATAAATTATGAATTTAAACATGCATA
Source organism: Morus notabilis (assembly GCF_000414095.1). Taxonomy (NCBI): domain Eukaryota; kingdom Viridiplantae; phylum Streptophyta; class Magnoliopsida; order Rosales; family Moraceae; genus Morus; species Morus notabilis. The sequence continues at coordinate 114,560 of NW_010362372.1, forward strand.
TTCAACTAAATCCGAGTCTTGAAATTATTCTCCACCCCAAGTGTTTTTTTTTTTTAAAGGAAAAAAGAACAAAGCCACTACCTAAAAACAAACAAAATGGAAATAAAAGAACTTGAAAAACCATGTACATAACTAACTCTAGATAAGATATTGATGAAGGCAACCTAATTGATTGTAAATCCCTATGCTCAAATTATAAATTTAGAATTTGAGTTATTAAGCTCCATTTAAATGTGGTGACATTCCTCCCTCTTTATATATATATATATAACTTTAGATTAGATTTTTAGATAAGCCAAGATCCCATTTAATATTACAACTCTAGATAATCGTGATTCTCATAAAAAAGCCAAAAATAAAAAAACTTTAAATAATTATGCACGTGTACCTTTCCATATATATAGATATATAATGAAGTTGTAGCCTCTTGAGTGATCAATTGACCGAGATTTCCTTTTATGATTTACAAGTTCAGTTTTGTGATCATTTGTTTATATATGTAACAGAAATACGCATACTAACAGACGCCGCGATCAAATATACCCTATTAGTTCCCTCAATGTATATATACATATACCCTATTATTTACGGTTTCTTTTTCTAATGTTCTTTTTTTTTCTGTTTTTTGAAAATGCTTTCCAGGGATACATGATTGCTAATATCCGATATGTATCGATCTATTTCTCTTTTTTAATCCATTAAGATTTAAAAAAAAATAAAAATAAAACATTTTGCGATTCACAATCGAATAAAGATTTGACATTCACTGATAAACAAAATGTTAATCGGATTAACCGACTAACTATTCTTTTTATTATTAATTTATTATAACCAAAGACGGCGAATCCTTCAATTTCTGATGGTGGTTAGAAAAGCTGATCATATTCATAACACATTCAAACTCAGGAAAGCCCAAAAATCACGTCAAGCAAGATTTAAAATTGGAACTATATTTTTCTTCCAAAAAAAAAAGTACCCGTATTTCAAAAAAAAAAAAAAAGATAGTGTTTGTGTGTGTGTATATATATATATATATATATACACATACTGTGTGTGTATATTCACGTACAATTAAACTAATGAGATTAGAACTATTTTCTATTTACGTGTATTTTTTATGAGAGAAAACATTATAGCGAACCATAAATCATGATTCAAATCATGGAATGAATTTTCTTATCAAACGTCTCCTAATAAGCTTAAGATAGGCGAGTTATGGCTACGTCGAACTCTCTTGAAAAACACATTCCATTTTACTTGTTTTCTCTCCTCTTCCTTTCCATCTCAATCAATTCTGCTAATGCAGTGCCATCAAGGCTTAGAATTCATGACCTGATCAGAAAATCTCAATTTGAAGCCAAAAATACGTCCAATTCTTCTTCATCATCATCGATTTCCAAGGATTTCGAGACACTTTATTACCCTCAAACACTCGATCACTTCAGCTATGGCCCTGAAAGCTTCACCACTTTTAAACAAAGATATGCCATAAATTCCAAGTATTGGGGTGGCGCAAATTCAAGTGCACCAATTTTGGCTTTTCTCGGCGCAGAAGGGCCCATCGACTACGACGTCGGCTATATTGGTTTTCTTAACGAAAACGCTCCTCGGCTTAAGGCTCTCCAAGTATATATTGAGGTAATTAATTATTATAAGATTATTAGCCTCAATAATATTACAACGACTGAACAAAAACTACTATATATATACATATACATATATACTAGATATAAAATATTTTTATGAAATCATTTAAATAGTTTTCATGCCCTCAAATTTGATATATCTTGATGGATTCCTTATTTGAGAGAAGCCTTACTTAGAATTTATTGTTGTTATATAATAAATTTATTTCCAAGTGAGAAAATAGTACTACTGCTATATTACACGCATAATATTGCAGCATAGGTATTATGGAAAATCAGTGCCATTTGGATCTGTCAAAAAAGCTATGAAAAATGCAAGTATTCGCGGTTATTTCAACACCGACCAAGCGATAGCAGATTATGCAGTTGTGCTTTTGCACGTAAAGAAGAAGCTTTCTGCTCACAACTCCCCAATAATCGTCGTTGGAGGCTCTTATGGGGGAAGTAAGTCTCTCTATTTTTTTTTTTTTTTTTTCCACCGTTGGTTTAATTGATCAGTAAGTGTCCACTTTAAAAATTCACATCTGCGACATAAGTTAAATAATAATAATAATAATAATTTGACTACTAAAATAGCACGAGGTCTCCAATGACAATTATATATATAAATCTTTTTTAAACATTATGGTAACATGTATTTTTATACTAAGATGACGTTTGTTTTAAAAATTCTGTATGGTTTAGGATCTGATTCTTAGTTTTACTACAGTATTTTTCTCTTATAAAATATTTAAATTTAAAAAATCAGAATCATAAATTATGATTTTAAACCCATAAACCAAACGTCACTTAAATTTTTGTTTATATACTTTAAATACTAGTCTTCATTTAATTGTCTGATTTTTGCAGTGCTGGCAGCATGGTTTCGTCTTAAGTATCCCCACGTCGCCATAGGGGCTTTAGCTTCTTCGGCTCCGATTCTGTACTTTGATGACATCACGCCTGAATCTGGATATTATTCCGTTGTAACCAAGGATTTTAAGGTAACCAAACTTTATGACCAATTTCTTTTTTTTTTTCTCGATTACAACAATAATGATGTTATTTAAGTTAACGAACAAACTGATTTTGGAGCAGGATACTAGTGAAAGTTGCTATGAAACTATACGAAAATCATGGGCCGAGATTGATAGAGTGGCTTCCGAGCCTAGTGGTCTTTCAATCCTTAGCAGGAAGTTCAAGACCTGCGGGTTAGTATATATATTAACTAGAAATCTTATAGCAAAAGAATATATATATATATATATATATACGTATGTATATTGAAATGAAAGAGGGGCATAAGACTGTTTCTTCTCTTAACCTTACACAATAAGATTGGGCGAACGGTTCAGTTTATTCATTTGAGTTGAAAATTTAAATTAAAAAATAAATTCATGTGAGAGAAAATACTGTAATAAAAAAAATTAAATTTAAATTTTTATGAGAATAAACACTATAATAAAAATTTTAATTGTGATTTAAACTCAAGAAACAAACGGGCATAAGAGAAGTGCACAAGTTGGCACAAGAAAAAGAGTTACAAAAATTTATAAGTTTCATACACTACTTGTCTATATATCTTAGAGGGAAAAAAAAAAAGAAGGAAATGCGTCTCCAGCAACTCTATTTTTAAGTTTTGTGTCATTATCTTTATTTATTTTTAAGTTTTGCGTCTCCAGCAGCTCTAAATTAATATATAAAGAGAAAAAAGAGAGAAATCTTTATGCTTACTATATAAAGATCTAAAAAATTCTTAAGTTTAAAACATTCATTATAGTGGTTAAAAAAGTACTTAAATCTTTGTGATCACCTACCAGTGGGCCGCAGTTCTCTAGATTTTCTTTTTTTTTTACTAGTATTTGACATGATTCGTCTCCAATTAACAGTTTCACTGATTTTTTTTTTCTTTTTTCAGTAAACTAAAAACAAGTGCTGATCTTAAGGACTACTTGGACACAGTATATTGCGGAGCAGCTCAATATAATGGGCCTTCAACTCGTCCGCTTAGCCATCTGTGCAATGCCATTGATGGAGCTCCTAATAATACCGATACTCTTGGAAAATTATTTGCTGGCGTTTCAGCTTATCGGGGAAACAGGTCATGCTATAACATAAGTGGAAATAATCTCTCAGACCAACTTCTAGACGGCTGGTATTGGCAGGTAAATTAGTCATTTATCAAACTCTGGACAAACATGAATACGGCTAGTTCTGCATATTTTTTATACATGCAAGTATATTTAGTACCGGTTATATGTCTCTTTACCAATTTTGTTGTTAAATTTGTTGCAACAAATGTAAGAAACACGTAAAATAGAAAAAGACATAAACAAACTGATATTGTGGTTCTTTAACCACTTATTCGCAGGGCTATGTACAGATGATCAATCCATTAAGAACTCAAATTTACTCAATTCAACTTAGGGCCCGTTTAGTTCGTTAATTCGAGTTTTTAATTCGAGTTGAGATGTGACTTTATGTGAGTTTTTTACTGTTCTAAAAAAGTTAGATGTGACTGTTTGTGAGAACTTTTTACTGCAGTAAAATTTAAATTCTAAATTCGAATCGGTGAAATTAACGGGGCTTTAGATTCCTCAAGACGAGTGAATCTTAACACACATACAATATTTATGATGCTTATGATATAATTCTTTATGAGCATGCATATGATATCGAATGTGCACACAAGAAATAGTTTTTTTTTTTTTTTTTTTTTTTTTTTTTTTTTTTTACGTCAATGTTTGCTAGTTGTGCGAGATTTTCCTACATCATAATTTATATATAGGAGTTTTTGTGAAAATGATTTGGCATTTCTCTTTTCCCAATGATATTTATACGTATGTACGTGTGTATGCATACGTTACTTTTGGTTGAAGAAAATTGTTGTGTCATGAGGTGTATTAATTCAGAGTTGTAGCGAGATGGTGATGCCTATTGCCCACGGTAGCGACGAAGATTCAATGTTCCCGAAAGACCATTTCGATTTAGAGAGTTACACCAATGACTGCAAGAGACTCTACGGTGTCGTGCCCCGGCCCCATTGGGTCACGACCTACTATGGAGGTCATGTATGTGTTTCCTTTATTTTATATATATATATATATATGTATATATATACGCAAAGGTTATAAATAACTCGACTCTCACATCGTCTTAATTAACATAAAATAATCATAGATTCATAAATACATTTAAAAGTTTCTTTTTAAAGTGGAAATCCAAGCCGTTATAAAGTCAAATTCCTTTCAATATATACAACTTCATGATTGTCTAATCCACACTTTCTTGTTCAACTTTCATTAACTATCTGGTTTGTATATTATTTATTTCTTGAGATTTTGACATGCATTAGTATTAATGAATATATCTATATAAAAGTGCACTATTAGAAAATTCTCAATTATTATGTTGAAAGTACTTTTGTTATTGCATTAATTGTTAGTAAGAATTGTTCTTTAATTCTTATGCGTATAACTTGTTTTTATAGGATATAAAATTGGTTTTTCATGAATTTGCGAGCAACATCATTTTCTCTAATGGTCTAAGAGATCCTTACAGTCGCGGAGGGTAAGAAGCAAATATGTTTGTGTGTTTACTAATTGTTATTTCACTATTATCTCTATTTAACTAGTTGTTCTTTTTTTTTTTTTTTTTCCATTACAGTGTCCTGGAGAATATAACGGAAAGTGTTGTTGCAGTCACCACTGACAATGGTACAACATTCAATGAGTTTCTTATAATTAATGCGGAAAAAAAAAAAAAAAAACAACAGCAAAACTAGAAAAAATGTTCCACGAAAAAGGAAAAAAAAAAAAAAATACACCAGTGCTTGTATATGTAGGGGAGAAAAAACACTTTGACTTGACATTTAAAAACTGCAATTTGATAGATAAAACCCTTTTCAATCCGTATTGGGAGATCATAATCTGACTAAAACTTAGGGAATGCTAGAAAATTCAAACCATGATTTAAATCATAATTTATGAAAAAATAATTCTAATTCATGAATCAAACGTCTCTTTAATCAATAATTTTATACATATATTTAAGTGTGTGTTTACTAATTATGATGTACGAAGAGTTTCTTTTTCTCACATATTCATGTATTTACATACAAAATGAAGAAACTAATTTAGTGGATCCATTTGATACAACAAATAGAAAAGTAAAATTAATCAATCTTCTTTTTTTTTTTTATTTCTTTTAAGTGGAATGAAGGTCAATATATATAGAAAAGTTACTTCATGATATTGGTTTTCCATATCTTATTATATCTTAACAAATAGTAGTTTTATTGCCTTATTAGGCATAATTATTTCAGTACTTAAGCTATCAGAATTGCTATTTCTAAAGCTAATAAACATTACGTTTGGTTCGCTATCAGAATTGCTATTCCTAAAGCTAATAAATATTACGTTTGGTTCATAAATTTAGAATTATAATTCATAATCATTCTCAATTTTCATGTCTTTTTTGTGAGAAAAAATACTATAACGAACCATGAATCATGATTCGAATCATGATAGGAATCTTCTTTACCAAACACGATATATCCAATAGCTGATGATTAAGTAAACACTAGAAACTGAAATCAATGATTCTCTTTCTTATTTCTCTAATTTCCTTTCCCATACCTTTTACGTTTTCCATTACGTTCCTTTACAAGTTGGCATGTTCTATAAGAATTAATGCTTAATTTTTGTATGCATGTCGTTTCAGGTTCTCACTGCTTGGATCTACTAAGTTCAAGACCAAGTGATCCACAATGGTTGGTGATGCAAAGAAAGAATGAAATAGAAATAATTGAAGGATGGATTGCCAAGTACCGTGCCGATTCTTCTAATATCATCCACGATTCTTCCAGCAACCATAATTCTTCGAGCAGCCCCCGTCAAGCAACGTCTTTCTTCCGACATAGTACTATGATATGTGCTATGATCTTTGTCTACTTTATTTGTTGAAAAGTTATGATCTTTGACTCTTGCAACTAAAGGATTCACTGGAATCCCATGTTTTGTTAAAATTTATTTGCAATGCAAGTGATTGTTTTTTTTTTTTTTTTTGGAAATATCCCAAATCGATAATAATATAACATAATAAAGGCATAATTGAATCTACCCATAGCCAGGGATGGATCTAGGATTTTACTTCTGTTGGAGCATTAATAAGATTTTTTTTTTATTTCTCCTTATTGTTATTTTAATTTTTTGAGGAATGAGGGAAATAAAATTATTTGAACTTCAATAAAAATAAATAGCATAAAGTTTAGAGATAAGAAATAAATAGCATTTTTTTTTTTTTATAAATGAAGCGTTTACCACTATTTAAACACCAAAAATACCCCTAAGCTATTAGAATAATAAATTTTATTATTCACGGGTCAAATATAATTGTCCAAAAGCTTTGTGGTTCTAATAATTTTTTAAAAAAAATATATATATATATCTTTTGACCCTAAATTTTAAAAAATTAAAATTTGACCCCTCATTTTTTAAAAATAAAATTTGACCCCTCAATTTTTAAAATATTCACCCCTCAACTTTTAAAAAAAATTTAATTTGACCCCTTAATTTTTAAAATTTACAATTTGACCTCTCAATTTTTATAAAATTACTTTTTTTACTTAAATTTTAAAAAATATTGTAAAAAAACCTATTATCCATGTTAAATGATTCATTTACCTGGTAAAATGAATCCTTTACCAGGTAAATGTAAATGAATGTTTAAGTTTTGATATATGTTCTATTGGTAGTTCATTGGGTGTCGGATTTGATTTTTGTCATTTCTGTAAGGAAAATTTTGCCAATACATGAATTCCTAAGCTTTATAATAATTTGGTTTTTCTTAGATCCTAACGTGGATGATCTCGCAAAGGCGATCCATGATTAGTGCTGGAATTTTGGACGAGCCGCCCGCGACTGCCCGAAAATATAGAGTTTTTGCCTGAGCCCGAGCCCGATCCGCCCAAAAAATTCCGGCCGCCCGTTCGAGCCCGAAAATGCACTTAAACGGGCCGCGGGCTTATATTTAGTTGCCCGAACCCGGCCGGGCCACCCGAATAGCCCAAATTTTTTTTAATATTTTTTAATTTTACTAATTATTAAATTAGTTTGTGTTAAAATTATATAAAAATCAAAATCAACATCCAACATACATTATTAACACAATTTAATAAATTAATCATGTATATTAAATTCGTAATTCATGATTGTCTTGTTAAAAACCTTACCAAGAAAAACTCAATTGGGATAACAAATTGGCAAGGAAAAAAGCGTGCAATCATTTTGTGACGAATTACAAATTTTACAAACTTACAAAGTTATACAATTACAAATACAATATCAAAAGTAAATACATATTTACAAATTACAAATTTACAATTTAATTTGAAGCTGAAGGATCGTCTTTAAAATTAAATATTAATCGATTAAATTCATCAATCCATTCTTGGCTTGCCGGTGAAATTGTATCCTGTAAACGTTGATCGGCCTAATCCCAATCCTTAATGCAAAGCAAGACTTCAACAATATCCCTTTGCAATGCATTTCGGCGTTCCTCAAGTATTATTCCTATAGTACTGAAGGCTTGTTCAGATGAGATAGTGGAGACTGAGATCAAAAATATATCCATTGCCAATCGAGTTAGGATTGGCCAAGTTAATGCCCGTGCCCTCCACCATTGAACTAAGTTAAACGATTCTGCCGTACTGTTGACTACTAAGCCTTCACTGAGGTACGTCATAAGCTCGTTAAAGCTGTAGCCGCCGCTGTCATTGCCACTTGTTGATGAAGATTCACTCCCAGCTTCTGTTTGAGTTGTCTTCTTCTTCTTCTTCAACCTGAAAACATTCAAGAATGAATGCGGGTTTTCGTCTAAACCACTTTCTAAACCTTCTAATTTTAATCTAGGATAAAAAAATAGTACCTAAACCATACAACAAAGGTAACTTATACCAATATTTTATAAATTTCTTTTTCATAGAATGGATAGGAACTGCTAAAATTGGGTTCTCCCTATATTTGCTAAATAAAATACTAATTCGTAAAAGTTCTCCTAAAGCTAAAAGTGATGTTGGGTAATATGTTCCACTAAGTTTTAGAGTCACTTCATGAAACTGACCTAAAAATTGATACAAAACTTCGGCAATTTACCAATCATATGCGTCTATATGTCCTACTCTTATTTTTACGCACATATAGTTTGTTAGAGCATCCTTATAGGGGATGCATTGTTGAAGCATTATGTAAATTGAGTTCCATCTTATAGGCATAACTAACGCTAATGCTCTAGGAGGTATATTTAATGTTTGTAAGAACCTAAACCAATCTTCTTGTCTTTGGTTACTACCTTGAATCCATGTAAGACTATCTCTAATTCTTTTAATGTGATTACCAATTTCTTTTAAACCAGATTTAACAATTAAATTAACTACTTGACATGCACAACATTGGTGAAAAATAGTACCGTCACCGAATAAACTTAAATCATTTTCAAAGAACTTAATTACTTTTGTATTGGCACTAGCATTATCTAATGTTATAACCATTACTTTATCTCTTAATCTAAATTTATCAATTACATTTAAAATAGTATTATATATTAAATCCGCATTATGTGATCCTAGAGCACATTTAAAACCTAATATTCTCTTATCTAAATCAAATCCTTTAAAGTAATGTCCGGTTACAGCTAAATAATCTTTATTGGCAACGGCGGACTAAATATCTGCTGTTAACGCAACGCACCCACTAGTCGAATGTAAAAGGTTTATTAATGCTTCTTTTTCTTTTTTAAATAATTTTAATAAATCTTTTCTAAGAATAGTTTTTGAAGTGAACTGTGCATTAGGATTATGTACAACCTTAATATATTGTTGCCAATTAGGATGCTCTACAAAACTAAATGGTTGATCTAAAGCAGCTATCATTCGTGCAACTTCCATACGATCTACTTGCGGATTGTATTTCCAAGTGGTTAGACCACCGATTGCGCGATCAAAAGATAATTGTGTTTGGCGGAGTTCGGGTCCGCCGGATTGGCTAAGCTTTTGAAGACACTTTTCGGAGTGTCTTCTCAAGTGTGTGGTACTGTGAACAGTGTCACCTTGTAATTTAGATAAACAATATTTACACTAAGCTATATGTTTAGTGTTACCTTCATTGTCGATCTCCTCAATTATGTCGAAGTGATCCCAAACTGTCGAGGTGCGCTTGCATTTCCTCCTAGAGGTTACAACACTTGCAGGCGCAATTGCACTGGCACTCGCCGCTTCTCCACACCCACCACCATTGCGACCACGACCTCCAGTACGTCCACCAGGGCTCGGATTAGTAGATTCTTGCGTAACAAATTCATTAGTGGGAAATTGTCCTTCTTCCACGTTGTGTTTGGCATCAACAGGAATACCACTATAACTAGAAGGATCTATTATAAAAAAATAAGAGTGATTTGAGAGAGAGAGAGCTTTAGACTAATGTGATAGTTTTTGGAAAAATTGTAATAGAGATTTGAGAGATTGAGAGAGATTGAGAGAAATGATAGAGATTGAGAGAAATTGAGAGGGATTGAGATAGTTTGAGTGAGAAAAATGTATGGGGGATGAGGGGTATTTATAGGAAAATTTTCGGGTTAAAAAATTGATTTTTTTTTCAAAAAATTCAGGGTGAACGTCTAGTTTAGGGTTCGGCGGGTTCGGGTTCGGGCGGCAACGGTCAAAAAACTAGCCGTTTGATGGGTTTTCAGGCATTCCGGTAAAATTTGGGTTTTTAGGCTTATTTCGGGTCGGGCACCAATGGTCGGAATTTTGACCATTTTTTTGGCAAATCAGACTTTGGGCGGGTTGGGCATTCGGGTTTGGCCGGAAAAAAATTAAAAAAAAAAAACTCCGGCGGACGGTGGTTGATGGCGCTACACGGCAACAGACCCAACGTGGTGACCAAATTCAGGCTACCCGAGCCCGAGCCCGAACATGCAACTTTAGATGGGCCGGCATATGGGCATGCGCGCCGGCCCAAAGTTCCACCACTATCCATGATGTTATATGTGTTTTTTAAAGCTTTCATTTGTCTATTGCTACTTATAATCCCGGACAAACCAAACAATTGAAAAAAAATTTTCAAAAGCAACAACCCTACAAAGAAGGCAAATAAAAAACAACCCGAAACAAACACAATACCAGTTTTATCTGTACATCATGAAATCCTTAAGCTTACGAACATAAAGAGCGTAAGCATTTTCTTTTTTGGAATCAGTGATCAATGGCAGAGCCACTCAAAGATGATTTTTTTTTTTCCTTTTATTCATAATCAATGATCGTATCTTTTCACAGTTGTTAGACTTGCTTTTTAATATTTCTCAGATTGTAAAGAAGAAGAACTTACAAAATAACCAGATTAATTTTCAAGTTTTTCATGATACAATATAGAAAATACTGAGTAAATATTGGCACATCAATTCACTAAGTATAAATTTAACATAACAAATGACATCATTTTAAAAAGTATTGATAACATTACATTGGAAATGTAATGCTCTTAGCAGAGCAGTTAGGAGTGGGCTCGAGAAAGCAAGAGACTAAGGCCTGAATTCAAATGGGCCTGGGCCAGGCCTCTTTGAAACTGGTAATCACCACCAGAGTTCAGTTCCTCTGTTCACTATTTCCTCTAAAACCCTTCGATTCTCATTTCCCAACGGCGAGAGAGAAAATCAAATCGAAGGAAGGAGGAAAAGGAAAAGATGTTGGGGTTTAAGCGAATAACAACCCGATCTTCCATTTTCACTTCTCAAATCTCGAGGCTCAAACACAAAAATGAGGATTTTTTGTACGAAATTCCTCTTTCCCAGCATTTCTTAGCTCAAAGAACCTCCAATCGCTTACTTGACATTTACCAGGTATTTCCAGCTTCCTATTTTTCTTGCCCGGAAATTGTTCTCTTCTCTTCTCTCTCTCTCTCTCTCTCTCTCTCTCTCTCTCTCTCTCTCTCTCTCTCTCTCGGGTTTTGAGCTTAAATTTCTGTGTTGTAATGGAAATTGGCAAAACCCCGTTTTTGGTTTCAGCTTGGAAGCAAGAATGCAGTAGAGAAAGAACGTGCTCGGCTGTGAGTTTCTACACTACTTGATTCTTTTATTTTCCTTTTCTTGTGCTTGATTGAGCGGGGAAAAAAAAGAAAGAAAAAAAGAACAAAAACATACCCTTTTGTTTGGAGAATTTGTTAAGAGCAATTTAGGGCCCAGTGCAGATGAGATGAACCGGGGATACTTTGCTGATATTTCTGAGCTCAAAAAACATGGTGGAAAGGTAACACGCTTGTCAAATTCAATGTCACATTTGTCAATGTAGTTCATTCTTTATTTATACACTTTTATTTATTATCCTTAGCCTGAGGACATTTGTCAATGTAAATGAGTCTCTTATTGCACCAAATGGGTTTGATTTTGAGTCTTTGACTTGCATTTGCGTGTATAAATTTTTGAGTTAGGAATTCGGTGGATTGTGTGGTAAGTAGTGACGAGGATTATGAGAAGTAATACTCCTAGAGAGTAGAGACGGCATTGAAGCGGAATGGGGTCGGGGTTTGCTACCCCGTCCCTGCCCCCATGCTGCGAAAGGGCCCTCATTCCCGCCTAGACGGGAGCAGACGGGATTGGGGAATCCTGCTGGGACAGTCCTGCCCCAAACTCGCGCCGCCATGATGTTTATGGCAAAATATTCTAGTTATACAGAAATGAAAACCATTCTAAATTCAAGTGAAATTCATAGGTGTATAATACAAATCCAATATTAGCAAATTCAATCCAAATTTCAATAATAAAACAGACACATTTGAAAAAGACATTACACATACTCTATCGTCGTTTTGTTTTTATTTAACTATGTATGTTGGTTCGGGCGCTTCGCCGTCCATGCCCCATTAGGGATGGTTCATTGTGGCTCCTACTTGTGGCTGTGGGATGAATGCCATCCATAAATGCAATTTGTTTACCAAGTTTTGACCACAGAAAAATGTGTTATTTGACCTGTCAATTTCTTGTTGATTGGTCTTTTACCAATCCGTAAGATGTTGATACCACTGCCTACTTCACTGCTGCTACCATGATTATAGCTACTATCTATGCCATGTGGCCTGTGGGTCTGTTCTATGCAATACAAAACACTCACGTTACTTCGGGTTCATCTTTTCGTTCACCGTAAGAAGGCTATAACAAATTAGTTGTCATATCACGTGGAGACCTAACTACGATGTCAATGCAAGACCAAGTACTTTTGGTATTATTCAAAATTATATGAGTAGATTAATCCTTAGCTGGTGGGTGCATTCCTTTTTGTGCGTGTAGATTGCTCAAGCAAACAAGATAATAATTCCTACAGTAGTAGCCGTGAAGTTTCCTACCGTAGAAGTGAACTTCTCTGATGGTAAAGCATTGAAATTGCCTATTGACTCCTCAGGAAATGAAAATACAGCTGATGCTGATAAGCCACCCGTCCCTAAGGTGTCTTTACTGTGCCTTTCATTTCGAGCAAACTCACAGGTATTGAAATGTAGTTGTACTTAAAGGAGATTTGGCGTAACAGGATTTTGAAATTATATTTTAAGAGATTGAAGGGATGAAATTGCAATATGGGTCTGAAATATTTACTGAGAAAGACTTTTGGTTATTTAATTTCATATTGAAGTCGTTAAATTCATTGTAGCAGATTTAGACGTGATAGAATTCTAAACCATATGTCTATTTTTTCTTGTCATAACTGGGATTTTTGGTTACTGTAGATGTTATAATACAATGTCATCTTTCCTTGACAGTCAATGATCGATTCTTGGAGTGTGCCTTTCTTTGATGCATTCCAGAGTTCCAAAGATGCCCATCTATACGAGGTAATCTGTTGTTTATATTCCAAAATAATCTGATCTTATGCACTTAGTTTAAGCTCGTTGCTTTGGATATATTACCTCGTTATATTGGACTTTGTTAACTTCCACCAATGACCGGTGGAACAGCTTATTATGCCGATTTACTCATCTAATTGTGCCATGCTTTGTGTAATTATTTATTGTTTGTTTTATTTGTCTGTTCAGTATTTAATCACATTCGATACAATCTATTCCTAAAGCTTCTTTCTTTCAGATATCATTCATAGATTCATGGCTCCTCTGTCGGAGTCCAATTAAAAGGCTGCTCCTTCGGATAATGAAGAAATCTAAGGATGATGGAAAGGTTGATACACTTAAGAAGCAGATTGTGTATTCATTCGGTGATCACTATTACTTCAGAAAAGAACTTAAAATATTGAACCTTCTTACCGGGTACGCAAGTTTTGTTTTAGCTGCTTTTGATTGAAATCCTTTGATTGTTGGATGACAAAGTACCTGTATTGTCAATGTTTGTTGCTGCACAGATATATATTCCTGCTTGACAAATTTGGTAGAATAAGATGGCAAGGTTCCGGATCAGCGACACAAGAGGAATTAGCATCCCTTCTTTCTTGCACATCTCTTCTTTTGGAAGAAAAGTGAGGTAAGAAAAGCTAAAGTTCACATATATTTTGTTGAAAATCAAACTTTATATTATGTTGAGTTCCAGTATCAAGTAACTGGACTTGGGGTAGCAATAATGCATTCTTGATAAGCAATTTTTCTTTATCCAGTTTTATTTTCTCCTTCCTCTAAGAAATCTAACTGCATTGGCTTCAGCTTGGTTGTTCCATATACCATCTCATACTATATCTTTCTTTCCTGCGTAAATGAAAATTTAAAATAAAAGAGAGAATATAGGGCCTGCATGGCATCAAACAAGGTAGGAGACAGAAAATAATAAAATTGTAGTAGCCAAGTATGGTTTTTGTTTTTTATTTTAAATGCAACTAACAAATGTCGCTATCAATAACCTTTTTTCTGAAAATCTAAAACCAAAATCAAGAACTGTATTTGTTCTTTTTTTTTTTTTTTAAAAAAAGAAACAAAAACATCGCCAAGCAAGCACCTAATGTTTGCACGTATGTTTTTGTTTTGTTTTTTTTTTTTTTCCTTTTAAGTTGCGCATTAGGCCGTTTCCTTTATCGAGTAACTGTCTTGATGCCATTGATATTGTTTGTAGTGGTGTGGCCATTTGGGAAGAGCATGGATTGGAAACTGGTATACCAATGGTGTTTGCAGATACAATAAGGATGTTGACCCAATTAGACTGGGAGTTTTTACCTCAAACAACAGGTTTTTCTAATGGGAAAGGAGGCAAAAGTGATTTTTTTTTTTTTGAATTCAAAGCAACAGGTGTAGAAAGATTTTACTTCATTTTGTGGGTAATTTAGGTGTAGAATCTATTAAATGCAATGGGTTTTTATTATTCCAGCCGTTGAGAGCCCCCTCCCTCTGTTTTTTTTTTTTTTCCTTTTACAAGGGTTATGTTTAATGTAATTTTCCTCTTTATTTTAGTTGAATTTTCTTGGACCGTCTAGCAGCACGTGGGATTTGGTGTGGCTGGTTTGTTTATTTGTTTTAATTTTTTTTAGAGCTGAGAACATAGATTAGTGTCCGTCTAGAGAAATGCTAATATCATTCTTAGTGTCACTCTCTTTGTCTCCATCTGCATTCACTGGTTGACATGTAGATTTTCCTGTTTTATTTTTTGTTTAAATAATAATATATCATATTAGTAGAGTTCACGTACTAAACAGAGTGACAATTAAAATGACACAAAGGGTGATGCTAACATTTCTCGTTCGACCAAACCAACACTTGTGATAAGGGAAGGCTGTAGAACCAACCGATCCTATTAGGAATGTATCATTTCTCTTTGGTTTAATCCATTAATTCATGGGAATGTAGTTTGTAACCAATCACCTTATGAAGAGGAAAAGAATCGAAACAATAAGACGCAACAAGTTTACCGGCCGAAGGAAACCAAATCCCTGCCCTGAGAAGGAGACGATGAAAAATCGAGAAAATAAAGAAACATTGGGAATTCAATTTTCATCAAGCTTTCGTCCTAATATAGTTCAATTTGTATATGTATATACATATATATATTTTTTTTTTCTTTCCCGTTTGTGCAAAGAGGATTTTAGTAACAATTTACTCGTTCCTTAATTCTCTGTAAATAAAAAATTTCCCTCCCAAATTAACTCATATTCGTTATTTATAGTCGTTTTGTTTAAAGTTTTTTAGCAAACGATTTAAAATTTTTCCTTTTCTAATAGGGAGAGATAAGATTTGACATTAATTTAAAATTTCTTATTACAAAAAGGTTATTAAATAAAATGATTAAAATAGATAATAGATTTAATTTTATTACAAAAAGGAAATTAATAGAGTATTTTTCTCTCTACACACACTTATATATCATTATTCTAAACTATAAATGATTTTATTTCAAAAATCTATAGCAAATAACTTTCACATTTTCAATGACCATTCAAAAATGTCACATGGAGGTAGTTTAATTTTCTTTATTATTAGTTATATGAAGATTGTTTTTTCTTTTAATCTTGTTCTTGATTTGGTGTTAATATTTGTTTACTAATCAATCTTTTAAGTAAATTGTTTCACTTTTTTCGTTTTTATAATGTCAGTTATGGTATTTTTCCGTATGGTTTTTTTTTTTCTTTTTTCAATACTGACAATCAATATTCAATAACTTAATTTATATTTTTTTATTTTTTCATTTACTTTTTCATTTATTATTTTTAATTTTTTTGTTTTCCTATTGAACTTATAAAAAAAAAAAAAAGGCTATATGCCTAAAGTTTCAAAAAAAAAAAAAAAAAAAAAGATATAAACAAAATAAAATATTGAAGTGATAAATTAATTTACGTGGAGTATGTAGTTAGGGAGCGTGAAGAGTAAAAAAGACGGTGTAAGTAAAATATCTTTTACTTCCACCCTTCTACAACCAATTTACCTTTCTCCTTCTCCAACCAATATCTTTTACGTGGGTTGACCTCTGAAGTCAGTACTATTCATCTCTCTCTTTAGTCTTGGCCGTGCAAACTCAACTACTGAAGACAAAAATCATGGCTGAAGCATTGGTGGGAGGAGCTTTTCTTTCTGCTTCCCTTCAAGTTCTGTTTGAGAGGCTTAGTTCTCCTGAGGTTCTGGCCTACTTGCGGAGAAAGTTGAAAGGTCGTAATTTTGACGAGCTACTTAGAAAGCTGAAGTCTACGCTGAATGTTGTCACTGCGGTGCTCGATGATGCGGAGCAGAAGCAGATGCGAAAGGTCCCGGGAGTGGACGAGTGGCTGGATGATCTTCAAGAGGCTTTCTTCGATGCAGATGATCTGTTGGATGAGATTGAAGCTGATGCTCTTCAGCTCAAGGTGGAAGCGGAAGCCAGCTCTAGCAAGGTACGTAATCTCCCCAAGCTGAAGAAAAAAATCAGAAATCTGTTTTCCAAATCTCACAATTCAAATAATCGAGATATGGAGAGCAGGATCAAGAGGATTCTTGGGAGGTTGGAAGATCTTGAAAAACACAAGGATGTCCTTAGACTTAAAGAGAGTCCTGTTGGTGAGAGATCATCGCTGAGGTTACCTTCAACATCTCTGGTAGAAGAGTCTGAAGTTTATGGCAGAGACAAAGAGAAGGATCATATAATCAACTTGTTGTTATCAAATGATGAAGGCGGCAGCAGCAGTAAGATAGGGGTGATTCCAATTGTGGGCATGGGTGGGATTGGAAAAACCACCCTTGCTCAACTAGTTTACAACGATAAAAAGGTTGTTGAGTGCTTTGATTTTATGGCATGGGTCTGCGTTTCTGAACAATTTGGTGTGTTTAGCATAACAAAAACGTTGCTTCAATCGTCTTCTTCTTTTGAGGATAAAGTGACGGACCTGAATTTGCTTCAAGTTAAGTTGAAAGAGAAGCTAACGGGAAAGAAGTTTTTGGTTGTCTTAGATGACGTATGGAATGAGAAGCCGGCTGATTGGGATATCATGAGTCTACCTTTCAAAGCTGGGGCTCAAGGAAGCAAGATAATTGTGACAACAAGAATTGAAAATGTTGCTTTTATCATGGGAACATTTCCGACTCTTCATATTGGGGAATTAACAGAGGAAGATTGTTGGCAGTTGTTTGCTAAGCATGCATCTGGCAATGCTGACATTACTTCATATCCAGACTTAGAAACAATTGGCAAAGAAATTGTTAAGAAATGCAAAGGCTTGCCATTAGCTGCGAAAACACTTGGCGGCCTTTTGCGTTCAAAGTTGGATGCCAAGGAATGGGAAAACATATTAAAAAGTTCCATTTGGGAGTTGAAGGATGACCAGAGCAACATTCTTCCAGCTTTGAGATTGAGTTACCATCATCTCCCTTCACACTTAAAACGGTGCTTTGCTTATTGTGAAGTATTCCCCAAAGACTATGAATTTAAGAAGGAAGATTTGGTCTTGTTATGGATGGCAGAAAAGCTTTTACCAAATTCAAGTGTAGACAGGGGAAGTGAAGAATGGGGTGAAGAGTTTTTTAATGATTCAGTATCCAGATCATTTTTTCAGCCATCAAGTACTCGTGTTGGTGCTTTTACATTTGAAGCAAAAGAAAGAGATGGAAACTTCTTCTTTGTGATGCATGATTTGATGAATGATTTGGCTAAATTTGTAGCCAAGGAGTATTGTTTACAACTAGAAAATGGCAACTCAAGTGAGACCATGAAGAAGGCGCGCTATCTTGGATATATTCCTGCACGGGAAGATCCATATAAGAGATTCAAGTTTGTTTCAACAGCAACTCATTTGCGCACCTTTCTACCAATATTGCATTATCGACGCCGACACTATAACGAGATATCTATCAAAGTAGTAGATGATTTGCTGAAGTTGAGGTGTTTGAGAGTCTTTTCTTTGTGTGGGTATCAAAATGTCCATCAGTTGCCCAATTCGCTCGGTGAACAGAGACATCTTCGCTTCCTAGACCTTTCGAACACAAGCATCAGAATGTTGCCAGAGTCAGTAAGCATGCTTTCCAATCTACAGACATTGAAATTACTTGGTTGTGATGATCTCCAAAAGTTGCCAAAGAATATGCATCGTCTCATTAACTTGAGACACCTTGATGTCCGTTTATGCGACAACCTAGTAGAGATGCCAACGCAAATAAGTAGATTGAAAAGTCTCCGAATATTGAGCAAATTCATTGTGGGAAGAGATAGTGGGACCAAGATTGGAGAGCTGAAGGAACTTTCAGATCTTCATGGGGAACTTCACATAATGAATTTAGAAAACGTTGTAAATCCTAAGCATGCTTTAGAGCAGGCAAAGCTGATGGATAAAAATCATCTTGAGACGTTGAAGTTGCAATGGAACTACAATGGTACTAATGATGATCCAACCCATGCGCGGGATGTACTCGACATGCTACTACCTAATAGAACCTTGAAGAGGCTTGAGATTTACCAATACCCAGGCAAAGAATTTTCAAAGTGGGTTGGGTGTGATTCGTTTGCCAACATTGCCTTTCTAGAGCTTTCCGAGTGTCGAAACTGCTCTTCACTGCCACCACTCGGGCAACTACCTTCCCTCAAAACTCTTCACATTTCGGCATTTGATGAAGTTGTGATTGTGGGTCCAGAATTTTATGGAAATGCAAGTCATGGGAAAGAGCCATTTTCATCATTAGAAATCTTAAAGTTGAGTAATATGTCATCCTGGCAGAAATGGATTCCAATGCAAGCTGAAAATGAAGATGGTGGGACTTTCAAAAAGCTAAAAGAACTTGAGATTGACAACTGCGACAAGCTCATTGGGGATTTGCCTCGCTACCTTCCTTTGCTAACGAAGCTCACAATTAGATGTCAAGGTCAGCTTGCTTTTTCACTTCCAACAATGCCAAGTGTCTGTGATATCGATGTTTGTGGCCTTAGCAATGAACTGGAAGTAAAATCATTCTTTGAGGCCTTGAAGCGCATGGAATCACGCCCTCAAAACTTGGAAATTTCCAATATTTCTTCCTTGATACCGGTTGGATGTCTGCCAACTACTCTAGAAAAACTTGATATAAGTCACTCTGGGAATTTAGAATTTCTACTAGGCCACGTCCACGAGTCGCTTCAAGTTCTTAAGATACGGGATGGTAGTTATTCCCTTGGGTCCTTCCTCCTTGATTCTTTTCCCAAGCTCAGAGACCTTGATATTTCTGATTCCGAAAGTCTAGAATCCCTGACAGTGTCTAATGGGTTATGCCAGAACTTGACATCTCTCATGATCGAGTCGTGCCCCAATTTTGTATCATTTCCTAAAGGTGGATTCCGTGCCCCCTGTCTCACTTCCCTTTATTTTTTTCGGTGCAAGAAATTGAAGTTGCTGCCGGAGAAAATGTATGACCTCCTCCCATCTTTGCAAATTATATTCATTCATGATTGTCCAGAGATGGAGTCTTTCCCTCAAGCTTGTTTGCCATTTAGTTTGTCTACTCTTTCTATTTGGTTTTGCGATAAGCTCATTGACTCCCGGGTGAATTGGAATTTGCAAAGGCTCCCCAATCTTACACAATTTAGTATTTCCGGATTTAATGAAAATGTGGAATCCTTTCCCGAGGAAGGGCTACTGCCTACCACTACTACCGATCTTTATATTGGACGATTTCCACGTCTTAAAGCCCTGGACAATAATGGGCTTCAACAACTCACCTCCTTGAAACATCTAGAGGTCTTCGACTGCCCTAAGTTGCTGACAATCCCAGAAGAAGGGTTTCCGACCTCTCTTGAAATATTGGAAATCTCTGAATGCCCTCTGCTTGAGAAAAAATGCAAAAGGGATGAGGGTGAGTATTGGAACAAAATTGATCGCATCTTCTGCGTAGAAATCAACTACGAGATCATTTCATGATTGTTTCAACGCAGACAAATCCACGCCTTTCCCCCAAACAAGTTTTTGCTCAGGTATTTATTTTCTCTTCAACTCTCATTATTGGTAATGCCTTTCATTTTAGTTTGTGGCTTTTGTTGCCGCTATTTTTATTTTATTTTTTACATCTTTTTTCCTTTTTTCCTAGTGATTGGTCGTGCTCTCTGTTTTTCTTTTGCGTTTTGGTTTTACAGAATTGATGATTTTCTATGGCATTCACAAATCCTATCTCAGCTATATATTTTATCCTAGAATTTCTCCATGGCTTTTCAGTAACAAAATCTTTTAGCCCTGAGCTAGCGTGTGTGTATATACCAAAAAAGATCTGTAAGCTTGTTGTATTGGAGTTACGAACGTAAATGTTGAATACTCTCATATTTGTTTCATTCTTATGTTCAGAGAGAGCAAGAACTCAAGAAGAGGAAATAATATTGGTGCAAAAAGTCCACTGGCAACGATGTTCCACTAAAGCACTTGAAGAGAATTTGACGTGGTACACATCTGCTCCTTTTGTGTGTTTATATTGATTTTCCAGATATGATATATATTCTATGGCTATTGTCGTTACAAGTTGAAACCAATATTCTTAGACTCTACAATTTCAATCAGTTGTGTAAGGTGGAATGGTGATGTGCACTGCAGCAGCTGATATGGCATTTTTTTGGGGGGGGAAGCGGAAATTTTCAATTCAAAGTAGGGTTTTATAACTTTTAGTTGAAAATTTTTAGTGAAATGATATTTTGTTCGTGAATTGGGCTTGAACTACTGTTTTCTGTATTAGGTATGGTTCCATCCGTTGAGCAGAAAATATTGCTACAAAATAACCTCGAGGATTCTCCTAGCTGGCAGTGACTTATATTACACATTCAGGGTAATTTGTGTTTCTCTTGAATTTAACGTGTTTAAGTAATGATATTTGAGTGTCCATGTTTATCTAGGAATATGCTTTGGAAGTGTTCAACTCTGTTAATGTTCTTGTGCTCTTTTGTAATGATGATGTGGACAGTTTTTTTTTTTTTTTTGGTTGGTTATGAAAAAATGGCATAGATCTCCCATCCTATATCCGTTCAAGAAGATGGAAGTCAATACTGAAGCTTTGAACTGTCTTACAAATCCTTCAAGTCATAGGAGTGGCAAGCAAAGCTGCCAATCCTTCTGCCAGATCAAGTTTTCCTCATTCAATTAATGCCTTGTGTCTAATGCAAGCAGGCCTCTCAAGATGGTGCAAAGGAGAACGGACTTCGCAACTTGAAAGAATCAACGTTCTGAGTGCTGTGAGGCTATTGCAGGCAGGACTTTCATGTGGCTGCTCTTCAAGTTGCTCACATTTGCCATGTAAAACCTGGTAATCTAGAAGGTTTCTTAATTCTATGTTTTTTGTGTATGCTTTGTTTATTAGTTATCCTTTACTGGTAATTTGTTAGGTCACCCAATTTATCAGATCAAAAGATGTAAATTATACCTAAGACATCCTACTTCGTAGGGCAAGAAATATCTCAATTCACAACAAAGACACGAAGTTATACGTAATTTGAAGAGGTGGGATGTTCTTTAGATGAATCTATTTGCGTACTTATTATCCAAAGAAGGTTGGTTAATTGTAGTAGCATTTTTGCATACCCTGTACAATAATTTATCTATAGGATAATACTTTGATTTAAACTGGTAACTTTTCTTGGTTGCAGTGTCACACACTTCGGCGAATCACCCGTGAGAGCTGCAACGAAGTAGGGCAATGAAATCAAATTGCCAACCAAGGTGAGCAAAAATATTTATGAAAATCTCAATTTCTGTCATTTTTTTAATATTAATGCTTATAGAATAGAATAATATACTTCACTTGGAACTTCCTGCAGCTGTATGTACTCTGTAGGAGGTATCCGGCAAGGAAGCGTGTCAAGCTACTCCTAAAATGAGGAGTGGTGGATGACATTTTGTGGTATGAAATTCATTTTCTGTAACAGTGAATGCTATGTGGTATTGAATTTAAGAATGGAAAAGGAAAAATCAAAAAAGAAAGAAAGCAATGGACATGCAAATTCTATACATAGTGAATATGCACGCCTTTCTAAAGATGTAGTGATTCTTTTCCTTAAAGGAATTGTTTCTCCATGGAAGTTGGCACAAAAGTTTTTCTTACCCTATTTTAAATCCAACTTTCATTATCTTTGTATGCATTTGTCTATTTGAACCTCTATGACATAAGCTACAAGATGTAGATCTATGCGAGTTTTTTTGAGATCCTTCTGCCATTCAATGCAGGACAATTCACAGATAAGCTGATGAATATTCTCTTGTACAGATACCAAATTGAGGAACCTTTCTATCTCGACTCCATGTATTGCAGAAGATGGTAGCCACACGAGGAAAAGCTACGAAATTGAAACAATTTTTTATACTGTCTTATAGAAGCACAATAAGATTCTTGAAGCCATGAGTGCAAAGCCTCGAGTTAAAAGGTAATCCTCTTATTTAAAATCTGCAATCTTGGTTGTCTCTACTGCCAAATTAAGCTTTTAACGTCACTCATTTAATCTCAAAATGCAGAAAGGTCTGCCACGAAAGGCACAGTTACGAGATTGGTCATTCGTAACATAAAATGGTCAATGTTCTGAGAGCTATGCGGCTTTGCGCTGCAGTTAATTGACCATCTTCCCTGTTATCTCATGCCAGTTCCTCGAGTTTATCTTGTATCTGCTTAGTCTCAAAGCCTATAAATTCTGCAGCTTCCAAATGGAACCAGAATGTTTGAAGTCTTAGATTACGGTGCTGGAGCATATATCTGAAATACTCCATAGTCCCAAAGACAACTTTGAACTGCGAATTTTTCCTTGCTTCTAATTCTGGTACCATGAAATCACTACCAAAAGGATTGTGATATTCCAAGTGGAACATCAGAAGTTGATACCTCTGTTTGTGACCATGTCTGGCCATTCCTTCTAGTGGAAAGAATAACAATGCATAAATGATAAAGAAAGACACTTCTTGATGAGTTTCACAAAAGCAATGAAGTACTGTCCTCCATAAGGCTACTTTTGCGGTGCCTGCATCTTGGAGCCTCCCTGCTAATGCTGTCCTCAAGCTCAACACCGATGCTGCTGTTGTGCCTGGCTCTTCTTGGATAGGGATTTGAGCTGTTATCTGTGACTGCTTCATGTTGGTGTTAGACGCAATGGCTACTATCTCCGTATCTGTTATCTGTCAGAGAAGGTCTACTTTTTGCTCGCGATGCTGGCCTGCACATCAGCTCTGTCCAATGTGAATTTGTAATCTAGTATAAATAAAGAATAAAAAAAAAAAAATATATATATATATATATATACTTATATGAATATTCAAGCGTCTGAAATTTAAATCGGCCAATCTTATCACGAATGGATCACCATCATGAGCTAATTCATGCCTATTACTAAAAATTGAGATGGGAAATCACATTTTCTCATATCTTTTTTTATCTTTTTACATTATTTCTTCCTAACATTATTCTTCTTCTATTTGTTTGCAATTGATCACGGAAAGTAACCGGGCTATAAATTTGACCTAACTATTAGGCTTTTATGTTACAATACAAAGTTGAGGAACTCTCCATTTTTGAATACAATACAAAGTTACACAAAGTACCGTTTAGACGTAAATATATCATGTTATTCTCAGAACAAAACATTACACAACACAATGGGATCACATTCACGCGTTTTGTGGCATCACTAGAACCTCCTGCCCATTTACGTCACACACTACACGTGTCACCCTTTGGCCTTACTCCCTACACTAATTTCCAAGAAAATTCCCACACGAATTCATAATTGGAATCAAGTCATGTATCTTCAACTTTTTGCTATTTGCATGTTAACGATCTTTGACTTTATAGTCCAATCAATAACGAATGTAAATTGATAAACGATACTTCTTGTTGAAATGATAGAATTTAAGAGATCGTTTAATTTACGTGTTTAAATCAGTAATTTTTAATTTTAATTTTTAATTTTTAAATTTTTTATTAGAAGAAAATACTATATCAGAATCAAAATTATAAGTTTAAATATAAAAAAACAAACTAGTCTTAAAAAGTTTACTGTTTAATTTGTCAACTAACGAAAAGTTTAAAATGCATTTGTTAAAAATCTTAGGGCTTGTTCGTTTGCATTGAAACTCAAAAAAAAAAAAGACTCAAATTAACACTTTATTCAAATTCATGTTCTTTTGTAAAATTTGAGTTTTAACTTGAGTTTTAATTTGAGTTTAGGATTAAAATCTTCAAGCTCTCCCTTCAACTCAAGTTAATGAACAATATTTTCCCTATTATTGAAAACGTCATAACTTTTTCATTTTAATTCCGATTGAGATGATTCTTTTTTGTACGTGTACAACGAAAAGATGAATAAAATCCCACCCGTATACCCTATTAAAATTTGTCATTATCATTGAGTTTTTATTAAAATACTATTTAAATATAAATTTAAGTTTTAACACACTCAAACACAAACTCAAAAAGATTCTCATCTCAAACCATAACTCAAATATACACAACCAAACACAAACTCAAGTTACAACTTCAATTCAAATTATAACTCAAATTTAACTCAAAATCTACACTCAAATCATCATAACTTAAAAATGCAACTGAAGAAACCTTAAGAAATCTTAAATTTATTTTTCAAATTTAGAATCCAATGACTCTTTAGAAGGCATGTGGTATTGCAATTCTTCATAAAGAAACATAAACAATATATATATATATATATGTCATAGTACAACTAAAGTAAATGGGAACATTTTCAGCAAAAAAAAGTAAATTCCCACATAGGAGAGCCTTTGCAATGTCCTCTTGACAACCTTTGCTTCCCGCCCAGGTGATGACTTAAACCTCATTAGTTGGCCCCCACTTGTATATACTTAAAAACAAATTTGACCATTGACTTTTATTTTTATTTTTTTCCATTGGAAAAAAGGGATAACCAATGATCTTTGGTTGCTTCTTATCTAAGGGATCCAATCCTCGTTGGTTTAGAAAAAGACGGAATACTAAAGATTACAGGCATGCACAAGCACATAGATTTATAGAGATATAATGCTTCCTGCAACTTTTTTCCCCCATTTTCTAGTCCTCAATTTGATCGCTAAAATTGGTGGATTAAAAGAAACTTACTCTACCAACAGGATAAAATAATGTGCCTTACGAAAAATTTTCCTAATGTTATAGAGAATTTTACGGTATGATGTATTGTTTTTTCATACCGGTATTGTAAGTTTTTTAGTCATTTAATAAAATTTTAATTGTTTAATTTATGAGTATTCACATTAAAAATAATGCACTATATAATACAAAACACTCTTATTCATAAATTAAATCTCTAAAAGTAAATCAAATGGCTAAAAAAAATAACTTACTTTATCAATAAAATAAGAATTATTCAATCATTATAAATAAGAGATGTAGTAAAGTACTTTACGAGGTTCATCCACATAGTATGTTCATTATCTTTTACTTCTAAAGAATAATGCTCATATCTAGGTTCAAAAAAAAAAAAAATTTCTGAAAGGAATCTGGGTTCAAATTTAGTTTAGTGATAATTTTATACTCCCCTTCCCTACTAAGGTTTTTTTTTTTTTTTTTTTTTTTTTGGCTCTGACCTTCAATACTAAGTTTAGAAATACAACAACTACAAAAAAAAAAAAAAAAAAAAAAAAGAAGTTGAAATGTAAGCCCTTTATACTTTTGCAAGTTAAAGAAAAATAAAATAAAATAAACCCTAATACCAAGTTCCTTTTGTATTGTTAAACAGGTCATGACACGATTTTTAGCCAAAAAGAAGAAAAAGAAGAATAATAGTAATGTAACCAACATAATTAGTCTCATGGCCAGAAAATAACAGTTTTCTTAATAGAGAATCACAAAAGGAGGCAAGCATATGGACCACATATTCACCTAGGACAAAGCCACAAAAAAAAAAAAAAAAAAAAAACTCTGTCAAACTGGGAATTGGAATCAAAAACACTTTCACAACTACTATGAATTCAGAAAATTGCCATGAGGATTGTTTGTTCCTGATTTTTGGTAAAGACCTGGTTTTCCTGCTAATTAAAACGAGAAAAACGATATGCCACACATTTAGAGTGTGAAACAATTGATTACTGTAATATTTAAGAAGAGAGAGAAGAAAAATAGGTGGACAATATTTAAAAAGAAAAGGCAAAAAAAATATTTTTAATGTATGATGAAACAAAAAAATATGGTGAAAATGATTAAAGTTGATGGGTCCTATGAATTTTCAATTTCTCTTTTCTTCAAATTTTTCTCTCCAAAATTCTAATAATTATCACCAATAGGAAACATAAACAGACTACGCTCTTAATCTCAAAAAATAAAATATCAAAAATTTTTTACTTTTAGTTCTTAGATTCGTATAAAAAAATATATATTCTACATACTCTTTTAATTTAATATAATTTTAATCACATCCAATAATTAAAAACAATTCATGAACAATACTTTCGTTTGAAATTCATCCGGAGGAACAAAAAAAACTTCTCCTAAAAGTCAATATAAATAAAAATAAAATCAAAAGTGCTAAAGTGATGGGAACGTAGACCAACCTTTTTCAATATCCTCTTTGGCAACTCCGCCTTGATGGATTCCTCTATTTCTTCGACATGAGATTATTTGTTTTTTTTGCCCAAAGCATTATATGCTCTGGGAAAAAGCTTCCCTCACAAGTGAATGATTCTTTACAAGCACACATGATAGGATTGATTGAATGATTCTTGCAATTAAAATTTCCTTTAAAAAAAAAAAGCATTGTTTTGTTATCATAAACATGTTATCATAAACATTGAAATGATTCTTGCAATTAAAATTACCTTTTTTATATTTTTGAAAATATCTTTCTATTTTTAGGGTCACTATCTTGTAGTTTTAAGGAATATAATGTATAATATGCATGCATTAAAATATCATCAAAATAATTGTTCACATGGTCAGGCACAAGCCAGCAACAACTGAGTGGGGACCTAAGTGTGTTATACTTTATAATTTTATAAATAAATAAAAAAGTGTGTTATAAAAAGTTCTCACTATGATTTAAAAAATTAATCTTGTAGTCCTTATTAAATTTTTATCTTAACTATTAATTTCAATTGATGTAAATTTTTATCTGTTCAGCATATTAATAATCGAGTGTAATAATTCCGAGACTAAAAATGAAAATCACACATTAATAATCGAGTATAATAAGGACCCGTTGAACTAACACTTTTTTTTTTTTTTAGGAATACTGACACATTTTCATAACAATTGAATAGTCTGAATTCTTTTAATAGATGATAAAATATATACTTATAGTGAAAGTACTGAAATAATAGGAAAAGAAATGAATATGAAGTAGGAATTAGAATCTTTTTAATATTAGCCATTAAGATTGCTTGTTCTTGGTCGTTGATAAGACATTTTTGTTCCTAGATCAAATGAGAGTGGCGATCTAACATATATTCAAATGTGAAACAAGCAATTAGAATAAAGTTTAAGAACCTCAGTCCGATTCTCCGCTAGTGTTTTTACTTGGTAAACTTTACCTTTGTTGAATTATTGGAATGGTAACAAACAACTATTTTATATGAGAAAATTGTTGAATTTATTTTTAGAGTGCATCAGTTTTAATTTTTACCCTTTACTCTTGATTAATACCTTACTAATAAAGTGATTTGACTAAAAAAAATATTAATTAAGAATAAAAAGTAAAAATCCAGACTCATTATCTTTAAGAGATATTTGTCTCTTTTCTCTTTTATTATATTGACATTGCATTCTAGATTACATCCTAATCTTCTAGATTAAGTTACACTATAGATTAAAGAAATACAAATCTAACAAAAACCTGACCCTTATAGTGCTAAAAAGATATTTATAGAACCTATAATTTCTCTTTACAATGTTATGGCCGAAAAAGAACGTCTACAGTAGGGCATAAAAAACCTATTAATATGGCAACATTCTAAACCAGTAAATCACATTAATATAAAATTATTTTTTAAAAAGTATGTTAGCTTAACGGAATTTGACGAAAATTTAACGGTTAGAAAATATTTCTACAACCACACATTTACCCTCTAAACTTATAAGGTTTTAGTAACTCACCTTTTGAATTCTAATTTTGATAACTAACCCTCAAATTTATAAAATTACAGGGATTTACACCATCTCAATAAATATTGTGTTAAATTAGTGATGAAAATGTGCGTTCGTCAACAAATTTCGTCTCAATTCAAATCGTGACATAAATCTTTTGATTACCCGACTCTCAATCCCTTAAAAATGACAACAAAACAGATTTAAATTAAAGGGTCATACTACAATGGTTTTTCAAATTAGGGGATAAATTATGAAAAATAAAAGTTCGATGGGCAAATTGTTCAAACCATTTATGTTGAGGAGCAAATGTGCACAATTCTTGAACTGGAAGTAATGATAAGCTCGAATTAGTAACTTTTTTTAACAAACGACGTCAATTTCTTTGGGCTCCACCAAATGATTAAACAACGACCCAACTTTGTCGTCGACCATTTTTCTTCGTAGTCACTTCTCGGTCCGCCCAAAAAGAAGGACAAACCCGCCTTCTCAGTCACTTCCACAAAGGTGATATCTGGCAGAGAAGCTCACTGCCAACCCCACCTGATCCCAATTTTCAGAGAGTTGTCTCTTGGTAAAGGTGGGACTCATTTTATTAGAAAAATTAGAAAAAGAAAAAAGAATTAAAAAGACGGGACTCATGTTTATTTTAGTTAAGGGAAAATGGTTCTTTTATCATAACTTACATTTTTTTCAGAGACTTTTTTTTTCGGGCTTTACTCTTTTTTAAAAATATTAATATTTTTTATTTTTTAACTATTAAATATATATTAATATTTTTTAATATAGTTTAATTTTAATTAAATTTAACAGTTAAAAAAAATAACGGTATTTAAAAAAAATCTTTTTATTTATACAAATTACGTAATAAAATTTTCCTTAAATAAAGATAAGTCGAAAGAGAACGTAATAATTACATAACTTCATACGATAATTTTTGGGAGACATCGAAACATCCTTAAACATTAAAAAAATAATAATAATTACGTTTTTTTTCTTAGAATTTTTATATTATTTTTAGGATAAATAATTAACTTTAAAAAAGAAAAAGCAAGCGTTGGATAAAACTTGAGAGGAGAGAGATAAGTAAAAGTGAAGGGTGGAAAAAGTTTGAAAAAATTGTTAAATTTACTTTTAAAATTTATGAATCTAAATTTCTCTCTCTTATTTTTTACTAATATTATTTTCAATAGTATAATTATTTAATTAAAAATTTTTAATTTAAGAAATGAAAATTCAGAATCACTCAAAATATTTTATTTAATTTTTTTTTTTTGGCTTGAATCCCAAAAGCTTATTTTCCTGATTATATAAGCAATGGGACCGCATTTCCAAAAGGTTTGCAGACGTTGAGTTGAGGTGTGTCATCTGACGCGGAGTTGTGCCGAGCTTCCCTTTCTCAACGTAGCCAAATATCATTCCAAAAATAAAATAATAAAATAATAAAAACTTCCCTGATGGCTTTGAAAATGTTAGTTAGGGTGTTTAGGGTTCAAATTACACGAATTAAAGGTCAATTTACAATCTAATTTTTTTATTGTAGATTAGAAAAATTTTAATATGTAATTAAGTCAAAATTTTTATAATTTAATTTAATTAATATGATTAGATTAAATTATGCAGATTAAATAAATTGGCGGATTTGATTAATGAACCGTCCATATGCTTTTACCGCGTGCTCCTGCGAACATTGATGGAGTTTCTACGGTTCAACACGTGTCATCTGCTTCAATGGCTTTTCTGTAATTCGATGAGACTGACTTCTTTTTGCACGGATACTTTTGTCTAATTTTCATTTTTATTGTTATTTTCTTTTTTTTTTTGTAACTTCTCAGACTTTTCCTTTTTTTCCCTAGTCAAATTCTCCATTTTCTTTCTATTCTATCTTCATTTTCTTCTGATTCTATCGACATTTAATGAACATTTAATTCATAAATTTAAAATTATTTTTATTTTATGTGTATTTTTTATAAAAAATAAAAATTATAAAAAATTATAAATTATTATTTAAAATCAATAACGAATATAAAAAATAAATATTTTATTTTTCCAAATCTTCCTTTTGTTTTACACTTTTCCCCCTGTTCCTTTCTTTGATCTTCTTCTTTTCCGTATTCCTTGTGTGTGTGAGCTTAACAAAAACCTTTCCCAAGGTCCAAGGTTTAGTTGGAACTTGTACGGAAAAGAAAACTGACTCTAACGATAAGAAAATTAATATTATAAAAAATTATAATTTTTTATAAAAAAAATTATAAAAAATTATAAATTATTATTTAAAATTAGTGACGAATACAAAAAATAAACATTTTATTTTTCTAAATCTTCCTTTTGTTTTACACTTTTCCCCTTGTGCCCTTATTCCTTTCTTTGATCTTCTTCTTTTCCATATTCCTTGTGTGTGTGAGCTTAACAAAAACCTTTTCCAAGGTCCAAGGTTTAGTTGGAACTTGTACGGATACAGGTCCCACTACAATTATTCTCAAGAAAAAACAATAATAGTTGTTAGACTCTCCTGTCTTAATTCGTTGTCGTTGACAATTAAAATATGATTTATTTAGTCCTTCAACAAAAAATCTCTTACTACTGGGTATTATTGTACTCGCTATTAGGAACCGACACGTATAGAAGAGTAGCGTACTGGGAGTATCACAATGGCGCGTAGGCTTCATTCGCTTAAGGTGCATAAGCCAAGAGGTTTTTCATCGGCAAGTATTCCGTTGCTCACTGTATATATTTATTTTAAGGTAAATTACACAAGTCGCATTCCAAACTACTGCATAATACATCTCAAATTTTTAATTTTAATAAATTACGCATTAAATTTTAGAATCAGTTAAAATTAAGGTATAATAGTCTAATAAATGTTATTAAATTAACAATTTAAAATATGAGATTCGTACATAAAAAAAAAGATCATCATTTTTCAAAACTATCAATTTGATAACGTTATCTACAATTGACCTCAATTGCAACTAATTGTAAAATTAAAGGGTCAGTTTGTTAAAATTATAAAGTTCAAGATGTAATGTGCAAATACTGAATAGTTTGAAGTGCAATATTGCAACTTACTCATTATTCTATTATTATCTTTTTTCAAAGAGAGTTTTCTTTTAACTATTTGGATTCGGTGATACCTTCCTTTTAATGGCCAATAGCATGTCGTCATTCACATAAAGATTTGCTCCCTGTGTTCGCTTTTGTGGTGACAATTTTACCCTTAAGCTGTCTTATGATCCGTTTAGCTTATTAATACGAATTGAGATGTGATTTTATGTGATAATTTTTTACTATAATAAAAAATTAGATGTGAATATTTTTTAAAATTTTTACTGTAACAAAACTCGAATTCTAAATTTAAATCGGTAAAATGAACGTACCTAAATATTCATGCATTTTCGTATTTTATTTTTATTTTTTCTTTTGTTTAATATATGTGTTTGTGCATAAGCAATGATCACCACTATTCTTTCTTCTTCTTTTCATTTTACTTTTTTTAATTTTATAGAATGTGTTCATCAATATTCACTGTTGAAGTTTTAGCAGTGACTAATACCTCCTAACTTTGGAGGATCAAGTATGGCAAGTGTAAATCAAGTTATATGAGAAATTATGCTTAGAATGGAGAGTTTTCTTTAGTTTTACAAAGTTAATTAACATTAATGATAGTCATCTTTGTTGACGTTGAAAATTCGTTAACTCAAATTAACTAGCTGTAAGGGATATTTATGTGCAAATCAACGAATTATAAATGTAGAAAATAATAACACATTTATTTATAGAGGTTCAGTTGATGTAATGTCTACGGCCTCTTTAAAGCTCTCAATTTTTACTATATCAGACTTTATTTATTTTACATATTTACTTAATCTGATGTGATTTTAACTATATCGATAATTTAGAAATTGACCTTATTAATAAAAGACGCCACTGAAAAAGTCCTTATCATAATATCATAATAGATACAGGATGCCAACTTGATTATTTTAAAAAATACATATAATAAATTAAATTTTTCCAAGAAAAGGAAAGAAATAAAAAAGAGAAACATGCCATCTAAAGAAGCGGAGCCCACTAAAAACACGATTAAGATCTTTTCCTGAATATCCGGTGGTTTCTGGTCTTAGCCAACGAACGATATCTTTAACATCTAAAAAAAAAAGATTTTTTGCGAATAAATTTACTTCTCAATTAGCATTTATATTTAATATATATAAATATTAAAGAAACCAAGGGTAAAACCGTAAAAGCAGAAAAAATCCTGTCTGTCGTTTATCTTTCCACGTCCGCGCTTTTCAAATTCTCAGAAAGCCTGTCGAACCAACAATAGCAATAGCGTCATTATGGGACTACAGCCTACTAACCTGATACTGCTAGAGCTATATTTTTATTACTTATTTAAAATTTACGCATTTTCTCTCCAAAATTGTGCTTTTTTTTTTTAATTTAGTAATTTATTTCATAACTCATATTATATTAATATAATATTTTTTTAAAAAAATTTAAATTTAATTTTTTTTACAGTATTTTTTTACACACAATTCAAAACATGATTTAAATTATTCAAATAAACATTAGCCTAAAATAATTTAAAAATTAGTATAATAAAAGAGCTCTGGGAGAAAAAATAATTAGTAAATAAGAAACTTTCTTAGTAATATAGTTATATTAGAGATTAGAGATGCTTTTTCTTTTCTTTACTCTTGTTTTTTTTTTACTTATTAGAGAAATGATAGATTTTAATTTTTTTATTAAATTATATTTTTTTAATTTTTACATAATTTATATGAATTTAATAGATAAAAAAATTAACCTATCATATTAAAAAGTTCATATTTATTATTAAGAAAAAAAAACTATATATGCAAAACGTCCGATTTCCATATTTGTATGCCACAAAAATGTCAGAACATGAACTAGGCTTTACAAATGCAATAAGGAAAAGGCAAGTGCCTTATGCTTATTCACCAAAAAAAAAAAAAAAAAAAAAGAAACATGTACCTTGGGAGATAACAAGTTTGTCTCGTACGATTATACACATTTTTACTGTGTATACAATATATACATTGGTTAAAAGGGTGAAAATATAGATTAGCAAAAAAAAGGGTAAAAATATAATTAGGGCCCGTTTGGCGTTTAGTTTACTAATTCGAGTTGAGTTGTGATTTTATGAGAAAACTTTCTATTATAGTAAAAAAATTAGATATGACTGTTTCTGATAGCTTTTTACTGTAATAAAACTTAAATTCTAAACTTGAATCGGTAAAATGAATAAAGCTTATGTTATTTTGTTAACAATGAATACTTTCTTTAAATTCTGATTTTTTAAATTAGGGCCTGTTTAGTTCGTTGATTCGAGTTTTTAATCCGAGTTGAGATGTGACTTTATGTGAGAACTTTTTGTTATAGTAAAAAAGTTAGATGTGACTATTTTTAAGAGTTTTTTACTGTAATAAAATTTAAATTATAAACTCGAATCGATGAAATGAACGGAGTTTTACTATGTTTAAGAAAAGACCTTTTATCTAGTGTACGTTTAGTTCATATATTTAAAATTATGATTTAAAATTATTCTTATTTTACATATATTTTTTATAAAAAAAATACTATAATAAATTATGAACTATAATTCAAATCATGACATGAATCTCTATTCTAAATGCACATGCACGCCTAATGTTTCAATCCGAGGCGTAAGACAATCATATTAGGTAAATAAATTATATAAATATAACATAATTTTATGAAAATAACTCTTCGTAAATGATTTTTATGACCCCATTAATTTTTTTTTGAAAATTTTAATTTCAAAAACAGCGTCGGCCCATCTCCCAAGTCTCGTTCTATAAGTATGGTTCTCTCTCTCTCTCTCTCTCACACACACACATACACACAACTCTCGGAAGCGCGCTCACACACTGTCATCAGTCCTCTGCCACTCGTCCCCTCTCTCCCTCTCTCCCTCTCTCATTCGAAACATTCTTTTCTCTCTGTTTCATTCCTTCGTTCCTAAGCAAGAATCGCCGAAAATGTCTCGTCGCGGTGGTGGTCGGCGACAGGATTCTCGCCGCGATCAGCCCCCACCCTCTTCCCCTTCCCCGGCAATTCACCGCGGTGGCGGCGCCGCTGGTCGTGGACGAGGTCGCGGAGGTCCAGCGCCGGTGACCCCGCAGCCGCCGCCTGCTCGGCCAGCGGCCGTTGCACCCACTCCGCCTCCTGCTCGGCCAGCGGCCGCTGCACCAACTCCGCCTCCTGCTCGGCCAGCGGTCGCTGCACCAACTCCGCCGCCTGCTCGGCCAGCGGTCTCTGCACCAACTCCGCCGGCTCCTCAGGCCTTGGCGACTCCATCGGAGGCTTCTGCTTCTTTGAGCCGCGAACTTGAGCAGCGAGTTACATTGCGGGAGAGACCGTTGCCGGCTTCATCGAAGGCGGTGAGGCCTCCGGCGAGGCCTGGTTTTGGCAAGTTAGGGAGGAAATGCGTCGTGCGTGCTAATCATTTTCTGGTGAATGTCGCTGATCGCGATCTCTGCCATTACGACGTGAGACTTTTTTTTTAATTCTTTTTCCTGTATTTTCCTTTCTCTGTTTTGTATCTAGATTTGCCTTTATATCACGCCTTTTTTTAGTATTATTGATGTTTTTTTTGGATCACCTTCTGTTTTGTGATTAATTCCAGTATCTTGACTGTTCTTTGTTATTTATTTATTCATTATTTTCTTTCTTGTATTTTCCTTTGAAATGTGTTTTATGCATTTTCATTGTTCTGGTAATTTGTTTGGTTATGAACTTCCATTTCTTAAACGCTCTTATACGTTGTTTTTTTATTTTTTTTGGGTTTGCTTAGATACTGCTGTGGATAATTATCGCTTTGTGTTTTACCTCTTATATTCTTTTCACGATTTTGTTGGTTTTTAATTTCCTCTTTGC
Source organism: Morus notabilis (assembly GCF_000414095.1). Lineage (NCBI taxonomy): Eukaryota > Viridiplantae > Streptophyta > Magnoliopsida > Rosales > Moraceae > Morus > Morus notabilis. Next base: position 150,072 of record NW_010362372.1, read on the forward strand.
ACGATCTCAATATTCCCGGCTGAGACGATTGCTTTTCTGACCTTTATATTTCCCATTATATTATGAAAGCAAATCAATATTTAGAATCGGTTTCTTTGTATATATATTTATATGTGCATATATGTTTACATATTTATGTATAAAAATTGATTTTTGAAATCCTTGTTCTTCATCGATTCATTTTTGCTGTTTTGTATCTGGGTTCGCCTTTTATATCGATATGATGCATTTTCTTCTCTCTGTACGTCTGTTTGCCCCTTTTTTGGACTTTTTGTTCAAATTCTCTTTCGTGATAAATGCAAGTATATTGACAGTTCATCTTCTCGCTTTGTTTTCTTTACTTCTCTCTGTTTTTTTGTTTTGTTCGTTTGTATTTTCCTTTTTGTTTTTGGCATTTTGTTCTACTGTCATCGCTCCTTTATTTCTCTTTTGTATGTATCTCTGCTACGTGCCTTTGGTTATGCTATTTTTGATTTATTTAGAACATATTCTTATGCATTTTCATGCTTCTGGTATTTTGTTCTATTTTAACTTCCGTTTCTGATAAGTGCAGTCTATTGGCTGTGTATACACTCTTTAGTGTTTTGCTTCATTATACATTTATATATATATATATATATATATATATATATATTTTTTTTTTTTTTTTTCTTTGCCGTTTGTTTGCTTTAACACACTTTAGATCAGTTGGTTTTTGACATTTTATACGTCTGTGCATCATGTTCTTTGTTTGACAATTTCCTATTAGCATAATCTTAGCATTCCTCTAGATAGGATCATTATTTGTGTGACCTTTACTTTCGTCATTTTTCCTCTGTGCTTTAAACTTTGTATATGGTATATTCATTTCAGTGGAAATTTTATCTTTATTAGCAAAAGAGAATTTTGGAATCTTAAATTTGTTTTCACCATCTCTGGCTCTATGACAAACCTTCATTACATGACCGTTTTCAGGTGTCCATTACTCCAGACGTGCCAGCGAAGAAAGTAAACAGGGATGTAATGAGTCAGCTTGTTCAATTGTATCGAGACTCGCACTTGGGTAAAAGGATTCCAGCTTATGATGGCAGGAAGAGTCTTTACACTGCTGGGCAATTGCCATTTGAATCGAAAGAATTTGTTGTTAAGTTGGCCGAAAATGATGGACGGGCCGGGAGTTCTAGTTCTAGTTCTAGGAGGTGCTATGTGTGCTTGAGTTAAATTTTTTTTTTCTTTTGTGTTTATTTATTTATGTGAATAAACTACTTTTTGTGATTTTTTTCTGTTTTCTCATTCTTGCTTGCTTCTTAACCTGCAGAGGGGAGCGTGAATTCAAGGTCACCATCAAATTTGCATCAAAGCCTGACCTGCATCATCTGCAACAGTTTCTTCAGAGAAGACAAGCAGATTGTCCGCAGGAGACAATTCAAGTTCTTGATGTGGTCCTCAGAGGCAAACCATCAGAACTGTAATATGATAGTTATATTTGTTCAAAATGCTCATAAGTTTTGTTCCTGTGGAAGTTTTGGCCTTGGAATTGGTTAACTATGGAGTGTTTTCAATTGTTTAAACCTTTTTATTTGGTCTTATGCAGCTATACTCCTGTGGGGAGGTCATTTTTTCATCCTACATTGGGTCCCACTGGTGAGCTTGGTAATGGTGTAGAATATTGGAATGGGTATTACCAAAGTCTTCGGCCAACCCAAATGGGCCTTTCTCTGAATATCAGTATGGCCTCCTTCTGCTCTTGTTTGGTCACATGCTATTTTAAGTTCGATACATATAAAGGTTTCCTCGTCGGATTAACAATTATTTTTCATGATCATTTTATCCAAATGCTGTAGATGTCTCCGCTAGGGCCTTTTATGAACCAATTCAGGTCACTGAATTTCTGAAGAAAAATTTCAATTTGAGAGATCCACGAAATCCTTTTTCTGAACATGAACGTATCAAGGTGCTTCTCTTAATTCGCTTTTTGAATGCATTATTATGTTACCAATTCTCCTCCTCTGAGCTGAAGTAGTAGACAGTACTTGGTGGTTCAGTCAGTTAATTTAATCGTGTCTTGTGGATTTGCTTTTTAAGTAGGTTGAATGCGGTGTGAATTTAATTATGTATCAGGGAGCCATTACGAGTCGTGATGACTATATGTAAATTGTTTTCTTCTCCGTATGAATTGTGTAAAGGACTCTGTTGCTTTCCGTAGTAGTTTTTGGTTATTACTTTGGAAGGGCTTGTTTCGCAGATATTGTTTCTTGTTGTTATGATGGTGCAAGAATATATCTTGTTGTTTAGTTCTTATACTAAGTTAAAGTTCAGAAGTTAGTTTGAATTCTTACGTATCAATTTTCACAGGTGAAAAAGGCATTGACAGGGATCAATGTAGAAACCAACCACTTGCCACATGTGAAAAGATACAAGATCAGTGGGCTATCCATGGAGCCATTAAACAGAGTAATGTAAGCAGTTCATATGTTTATAATGGTACATTTATGCTTGACAATTAATTTAAGTCTTTATGTACTTCTAGTTTACCTTCCTCTTCTAACCTGTGCAAAAACTTTTGGTTCTCCAGGTTTACTCGTGATGACAACAGAACACAGTCTGTTGCTCAATATTTTCGTGAAACATACAATTTCCAACTCAACTATGCGGCTTGGCCTGCCATCCAAGTTGGAAGTTCAACAAGGCCCATCTTCCTCCCTTTGGAGGTTACTGGTTATTCTTTAATTTTAATTCTGTTCCTTTATAATCTTGATATATGCACTATTCTTTTCAAATTTTCAAGGTTATTTTTCTGCAGGTTTGCAAAATTGTTCAGGGACAGCGATATTCAAAGAAATTAAATGAGAACCAAGTATCCAACCTCCTTCGAGCAAACTGCCAACGCCCTTTGGAGAGGGAAGAAACCATAAAGAGGACTGTTAGGCACAACAATTACAGTGGTGATGGTCGTGTTAAAGAATTTGGCATGCAAGTAAGATTGGAAATGGCAGAGGTTGAGGCCCGAATTTTGCCACCTCCAACGGTACCAGAGTCCCCCTCTGTGTTTTGATACGTCATTCTTTGATCTGTTGTTACTAATTATATTTTTTTGTTCCTTTATTTTTTCCCCTTTTGTTTGACCCAAAGCTTTTATATCATGGCACCGGAAGGAATTCAACAGAGAATCCAAGGATGGGACAATGGAACATGATTGATAAGGTAAAATTTTTGTACGATAGTATCCTGTTGTTCATACTCCATTATTTTTAAGGCATAACATTTTCTTGCTCCTTTTAAAACCACGTATGAAAGCATCTTTGCTTGTTCATGAGCAAAATTTTTTTGTTTTGTTTTGTTTTTTTTGTTTTGTTTTACTTTTTTTTTTTTTTTTTTTTTTTTTTTCCAAATTAATGGATTGTTTTCTTTAGCCAGTTTTTGGGCGTAAAAAAAAAAAAAATTTTTGTTGCCAAATTACATTGCAAGTTGATTATCCTCGGGTAATGTAATTGTAGAAAATGGTGAATGGGGGTAGAGTGGACTCGTGGGCTTGTGTAAACTTCTCGCGGTGGGACTCAAACATGCTGCATCGCTTTTGTGAGGGATTGGTATCAATGTGTACGGCGAAAGGAATGGTATGGTTACAAATCTCATCTGTTGAGTAAAATTGCTTCCATGAATCTTGGTTATCGGTTTTTTGACCCTTTGGACAACTTGCCAGGCTTTCCAAACCAGGCCTGTAATGCCCATTTATTCAGCATCTCCTTTTCAAATTGAGAGGGCTCTGCTTCATGTTCATGAGCAAAGTAAGAAGGCACTTCAGCTGTTAATAGTTATCCTACCTGAAGCTAGTGGCTCTTATGGTGAGTTACATGATCTAGATTCAGATCGAGAGGTACCATTTTCACTTTTGGAGCTGAAATGTTATTTCCCCTTTTAGGAAGGATTAAGCGAGTTTGTGAAACGGAGCTTGGAATTGTCTCTCAATGCTGCAATCCGAAAGCAGCAGGAAACCCTAAGAGGCTGCAGCAGTACTTGGAGAATGTAGCCCTCAAGATTAATGTGAAGGTTTGGTTCCGTGAATTCTTCTTCATGCATCCTTTTGGTTGCCTTTTCTTAATATTTGAACCTAGGGCAAATACATTTTTCAGGTTGGTGGTCGAAACACTGTATTGGATGATGCTATTCAGAGGAGACTCCCCTTGGTGAGTGATAGACCTACTATTATCTTTGGTGCTGATGTGACTCATCCACAACCAGGAGAGGACTCTACTCCTTCGATAGCAGCAGTAAGTTTATTGTCTTCTATTCCATAGCAAGTTAATTGGATTTGTATTTTTGTCTTCTATTTCTTTACAAGGTCATTGGGTTAAATTCTGAATTTATATTCAAAGGTGGTTGCTTCAATGGATTGGCCGGAAGTTACCAAATACAGAGGACTGGTCTCTGCCCAATATCATCGTGAGGAGATAATTCAAGATCTGTATAAACAAGTTCCGAGTCATGGAGGAATGATTAGGTAAGGAATTACATGTAATTATTTTGAATACTATTTTTTCCCCATTTTCATTCTTTTTTTTTTTATTTGTTTGTTTGTTTTTTTGTTTTTTTTCTGTTTTTTGTGGCTTCAAATAGGGAACATCTGATTGCATTTTATAAATCAACTGGGCAAAAACCTCATAGAATTATATTCTACAGGTAGGTTTGTTTTACTCAACCAAATGTTGTTGCTCTTGCCATTAAAAAAATGATGCTTTTCATTAATGCTTTACTGAACCAGTTCTGTCTTGGCAGAGATGGTGTCAGTGAAGGCCAGTTCAGTCAAGTTCTTCTCTATGAGATAGATGCCATAAGAAAGGTATTCAATTCAAGATCACAAGTATACTTGTTCTGAGATTGTAGGATGTTCGGTACAGGAAATCACAACCCATGGTTGTTGTCATCCATGGGATCAGAAAAATTAGTATGGAATGATTATTTTATTTGTAGTATAACCATTGGCAACGATAATTTGTGGTTTTCTTTTTTCACCTTTCATTTACCTTCTGTTTTTCCAGGCCTGTCAATCTCTTCAGGAGGGATATTTACCCCGTATCACGTTTGTTGTTGTCCAGAAAAGGCACCATACGCGCCTTTTCCCGACCGACTACAGAAGCCGTGATAATACGGACAGGAGTGGCAATATAGCCCCAGGTTACATTTTAGTTGCGTTGAGATCACTAATTTCTATATTCTAATAGATTTGTTTTTTGGAATACTAATTTGATGGACTTTGTGTCTAGGAACCGTTGTGGACACTCATATTTGCCATCCCACTGAATTTGATTTCTATCTTAATAGTCATGCTGGAATTCAGGTAATAATTGTGTGATTTTGCAAAATGGAATCTTTTGTATTTAAAAGTAGCAGTTTGGAACGCCTTCAATTGTGTTCATGTTCCTTGTCAATGAGTAGTTTACGTTGTCTGAATATTGCAGGGAACCAGCAGGCCTACACATTATCACGTCTTACACGACGAAAACAGTTTTAGCGCAGATGCCTTGCAAGTTCTTACCAACAACTTGTGTTACACGTAATCTTTTCTTTGTATCCTATTATTTTGACTTTTTAGATTCTACTTGCTTTTTATGGGACAATGATCATCTTCTAAACATTGTTTCTCAATTCCTGGTGGGGGCTTCGCTTTTCAGGTTTGCTAGATGCACCAGATCAGTCTCGATAGGTTTGACATCCATCCTTTGGATTTCTCTGTTTCTTTATTCTTTCTCTTATTATATCAACTATCTATGCTTTCTACGATTCTAAAATACTAGACTGAGGATAATGTATTGTGTTTGCAGTGCCGCCTGCTTACTATGCACATCTTATCGCATTTCGTGCTCGATACTATATGGAGAGTGAAAGTTCTGATGCGGCTTCTTCAAGTGGTGGAACTCGGGGTGGTGCGGGCGTGGTCCGACCACTTCCCGTGATAAAGGACAACGTCAAAGATGTCATGTTTTATTGTTGAGCGAACCTCAACAGTTGGTGGATATTTTTGAAAGAAACTTTGCTGTCCCTCTTTTGTTTTAAGATTTGGTAACACTGGACAAAAATGTAAATGCTGAAACAGCCTTTTGGTATACCTGTTTAAAGCATATTCTGGTACAGGATTTACAGGTCGAACTCTGCTGCAAGTGCAGTGATGAAACAGCTATTTTGGTACTCATGAAATGTTATTATGCTCATAGGTTTAACACCACTAGAAGTGGAATGAAGAAACAGCTTTTTGGTGCTTATGACATATAATTTTATGTTCATACCCGTTCCCCTCTCCCTTCTAAAGAACAGTATTTAGTTAATATTTTTAAGTAGACAATTGATTTTAAGAAACCTTGAAAACTTTTAAGCGCGTTTGGAACTCATTTTAAAATGATTTTATTTTTTAATAAAAATAAAAATGTTTTTAATCTTAGACACAAATCATTTTTAAAAATGTGTTCGGTAGTTTTATTAAGAGATTATTTTTAGTATAAAAAAATTCATTAATGTCTCTCTTGTTGAGAGACGAGAATAAAAAATAAAAAACGATTAAAAATCGTTCTTCATTTATCTCTTATTTTACACTAAACAAAGAAATCGTTTCATTTTCATTTTTTGTCTTTATTGCACCAAATGTCGTTTTGAAAATGTTTTCTTTTTTTTTCTCAAAAAACATAAAAAATAAAAATGAGATCAATTTCAAACACGGCTTTTACTTTTTTTGTGTTTCCTAGACAACTCAAAAGTATAAAATTATAAATAAATAAAAAACAAAAACAAAAAACTGCAGATTTTGAACATTTTTTCTTGGTACACAATGAAAGAACCCGACAAAACAAACGACAAGGCCCGAAGAAGAAAATTCCAAAAAGAATAGTTAGGAATTTACAAGAACGGATAAACCTTAACTAACATGTTACCACTCTTTTATATTACAAAAACGTCGTACGTTATGTTAATTGAGAAATCCAAGACTCAGTGCATTCTAAGTGCTATTCGACTCTTTTTCCTTAAAATAAGAGATGTAACAGAGAACAGAAAACATAAGAAATGGATTTGAAAGATTACTTCGCTCATTTTGTCCTTGGTCATGAATTTTTATTAAGTTTGTTGCACAACTAAGGCCGCATCGAGTTTAGAATTCGAGTTTTATTACAATAAAAAATTTTAAGAAACAGTCACATTTAACTTTTTACTACAATAAAAAATTCTCATATAAAATCACATTTCAACTCAAATTGACTCTAAATAAATAATAACGAAAATTGTACTCATCCTTGCCTAGCTAATTGACTACACCATCTGACGTGATTCAACCCTCTTTGGCATTTCCTATACACAAATGCAATATATCTGAGATTTGAGTGAACTTGAAAAGCGAGTTAAAATAAATTTTTTTTTTAAAAGTTGACTTTTATTATTATTTTTTTTTTCTTTTCCTGATGAGGTGAACTTACAAAGGCTTCATTTCATAACAAAAAGTTGACTTTTATTATTATTATTATTTTTTTCTTTTCCTGATGAGGTGAACTTACAAAGGCTTCATTTCATAACATACATTAAATTGAACTATCAAAAAAAAAAAAGAAGCCGGAACAAATATAGGTCCTGTTCACTCCGCTGATTCGAGTTTAGAATTTAAGTTTTTCTACAGTAAAAAGTTTTCACAAACAATCACATCTAACTTTTTTACTACAGTAAAAAGTTCTCACATAAAGTCACATATCAACTCAAATTCTAAACTCGAATCAGTAAAGTGAACGGAGCAATAAAAAATCACTTGTGATTGAAATCGAGTTGGTTTCTCATTTAAGCAAGAAAACCTGAGAAATGCAAAATAACAAAACAATATAAAACAAATGCAAAAGGCAAATGTGTTGACCTTAGTTTTCTTTTCCCATCATTTTTATATCATTATTTAAATATTCATTTTTGTAATGACCATTAATTGGCAGATTTCTTACTCTTTATTTTGGTGCAAAGAAGGCTAATGATTGTATCACTTCTACTAGAGGGAGGGGTGTTGGGTTGTCTTTCTTTCTTTCGTTCTTTTTTTTTATAATTTTTTTAGTTTGTCGTATTTTGTTAAGGGACGCTTTGTGTTGGGTTGTCTTTCTTTCTTTCGTTCTTTTTTTTTTATAATTTTTTTAGTTTGTCGTATTTTGTTAAGGGACGCTTTTGGAAGATGCAGATGGGTATTTAGGGCAATTTTTTTTTGGGAAGATGCATTTTTTTTTGTTAAAGAAACTTTCCCCTTTCCTAAAATATTGAGGTTTAATTAAATGAAATATTGAATCTTTTGACTTCCATATTCAAAATTTGAATATCTTATATTTAGATTTTATTTTATTTTATCTTTCCTATATCAACATCTATATTTTCTCTTTTTTTACTTTATAAGAATATAAAGGTCTTTATAGGCATAGTTTTAGATTTTTTGTAAATAATCAAATAAATAAATAATTTTAAATTCAAGATACTCTAAATCACATTCCCGTATTTAAGAAAAGGATATTCATGTAAATAACCCTTTTTAATATGAAAACAGAAGTCATTTTATAAAAAGATAGTTATTATTTTTGTTATACTTTTGGGGTTTTAACTACTTATTCCTCAAAACTTTTTATTTTAATTTTAGCATCTAAATTTGCAAAATTATTGGAATACGTCTCGTTCTATACATAGATGTTGTTTTTATTCCACCAAAAAATTATCTTTAAAAACTGGTCTTTCTTTAACAATCTTACTTTGATACGTTCTTGCATGATTGATTCATAGTGATCCTACCTCAAAATATGTCAAATTTTCATAAAACTCTAAGGTGTATAGAAAATTTAGATTTCCAAGTCTTATTTTATTTTATTTTTTTTAAATAAAAACCCATGTCTCAGGCAACTTGCATTTAAATAAAACTAGTGGAACAAACGCAATAAAAGTCTAATGACCCGGCGAAGGAATGGACGTACACCTGAGGTCCAAAAACAGAAGAATATCTCGGCACACTAAAATCGAGCACACCTACAGCTCTATTTGATAAAACCACTCTTAGCAAAATAAGCTTTTGAGCGATGGAGGGACAAAACATCATAGTACTAAGGCTACACCAAATACTATTAAGGCACCAGTCCAACAGACACTAAAAACAAACAAAGACAACGGGGTGAAAATCCCAGTTATTGTAGTAAAAACACACCAAAAATAAAAACATAATAAACACAAAAAAACCCCAAGACCCGTTACCAAACGACTCTAATGAGGAGTCAATTAGCGAGAGCACTACCAGGAAGGGCAGACGACTTTGAAAGAGATATGGAAAGGTCGAGTAAACGACATAAAACTGCAAGTGAAATTCACCCTCTGCAACCACCTCCCGCAATTGAAAACACCACCTCTAAGAGAAACCCAATGCCGCACGAAACAAAACGCCAAAGGAGCACGGCCACCATCTAGCAAACATGTTGGAGACCCACTTCTAAAGTGTGTTAGATCTGCTCTAAAGAAAGCACTACTCCGCATCCTGCCACCATCACATAAAAGACAACGGCGAGATGAATTCAGGGACCAAATTTTAGGGTCGGAAGTCCGGTGACGCGCCCAGAAGCTATAACGACCCCTCACGGACCGTCATAGTTATCTTAACTTTCAAACATTTACCTCTTAAAAAATGCGAAAAATCGTTAAACTTGAAATACTTTACTTTGAACGACTTAAAGAAAAGCCTAGATTTTTTTTAAACATACTATCTTTAAATTTTTGAACTCCCTCAAAGAAAAATAAAATAACTTTCGGTTCAACTTAGTTATTAAAATCTATAAAGTCTAAAATATTCTTCAAATCAAAACCACCATAAACCGAAGTTTCAAAACAATAAAACTAAAAACTAAAAACTTTGTTTAACCTTAAACACTTTCATTCCATGATCGTTTCTCTCGTTTTCCTATCACGCATAGCTCGCATCCGCTCCAATATTCTCCATGGCTACATCTTACCCTTTAGATTGTCTGCAACATGAAATAACTTATATAAGCAAGGGCTTAGTAAGACACTTAATCCTCACAAATTTAAACGAACATTTTTATTCATCAACAATAAACATCATCATGAGAATAATTATTTTTGAACATGTTTAAACTTTAAAAATCCATCATATATTGGGCCCGACGTTGTACCATCATAGCGCGCTAGCCACGGAAAGCATGGGGTGGCAAATTCCATACCAACCGTGGCAATAAACCGGTCACCAGTCACCATCAAGGGTGTGCAACGCCATTTAAAAACATAAAAATACACATATACATTTTTCTTCAAAACGTCATCATAAGAGGATTATTAAAAACGTCATAACATCATCATAGACATCAAAATCATATACTTCTCAATTCTTCAATTCATGTTGCAGGTGAGAGTGTACTTACTTGAGCGCCTTAACCTTTTTAAATTTCACAACGGTGACGCGACGAATGAGGTCCTCGGGTGCTCGCCTCTAGAACCGTTCATGCCATAAATCATAAATAAGATTACTAAAAAACCTTAACATCTCATCAAATACATTAATTATGTTAAAACAGTATTTAATATACCATTTTCACCATTCATTAACATCACGACATAAAAACCCACTGATTACACAAAACCACAAAACCTAATAAAAACTGGCAGCCTGACCTTTACTCTTTTAAAAACTCATAATAATTCACATAGAACTCCAAATGACCTGAAACTAATTTTAAGTTAAAGTAGACATCTAGAGCTTTCCGACGGTATCTAATTTGTTAAAAACGGAATTCGTTTGCTCCTTCAAACCCTGTTTTAAAATCAGACATGAAAGCTGGAGAAATTTCAGCACTCAAACTATGACCAAAATTCACTAAAAGTTATAACCATTATCCTCAACAGTATAACAACACTCCATCTATTATTCAACCTTATGACATATTTCTAATACACAGAAACATAGAAGTATGCATGTAATCACTCCTAGACACGTCCAAAATTTTTGACTTCTTAAACTAGGGTGCAATAAGTCCAATGAAATAAGATATCCTAGCATCGGACACAATATATATACAAGTCTATAAATGATTCCTCTAAATAAAATGGACAACTTGAAAATGATTAATTAAATAAATAATAATACAGAGGTCTGAAATTATAAAAAAAGAAAACAAACACAACCACCCATCCACCCATATACGTAATACCATAAGCAACATAGTAGTGGTATAGTCTCACTCAAACATCATCTCATGTCTCTCCTCCTCAAACAAAAGCCATTATTGACAATCAAATCCATACCCTTAAAGAATTCGAAACCAAAAGAATAAATAATAAGAGGAATCATACCTTAACGATTTCCTTTATCTTGATTGTTAGGAGAATTCAAAAGAAATATTAAGAGATGAGTTTGATGGCTGATTATGGAGGTTCTCTTGTGATTTCTTTTCTTTTTTTTTGTCGTGAAAGAGAGGATGGGAGACAGAGAGACGTGAAGGGGGAATAGAGGGATTAGGAAAGGGAAAAAAAAAATGATAAAGCTGGCTGCTTAAAAGAATAAGATTTGTATTGGTCAACATGTATATAAACAGAAATTACTCACAATTTGATTGCAAATGAATTTTGGAATTAACTTGAATGTTAATTGACTTCATTTGGGTGATTATAGGCTGTCATTGCGGTGGAAAACGAATTGCAAATTATGATTGATGTTTCGTTATACTTTCATTGACTCAAAAGACATAATGCAATTCCTCACCCTTAGCTATTCGGCATAGAATCAATTATCAGCAATAAAGTGCAATAACATAACTATGGTTGACTATTGATGCTTATGTGTGTGTGTATATATATATAAATATAAAATTGACCGTGTAAGTTTGTTTTTTTTTTTTTTTCTTTTTCTTAATATAACATATAACCAATTTGTATTTAAAACTTGACATATATATCTAATATGTATTTTGTCAAACTATATATTTGCATAATCTATTAATGGTATTAAATCAACACACATTTCCATCAAATCATCATATAAAATTTAACAGTTTGGCATGAACTTGTTCTTACACCACGAGTCCTCGTCGCGTTCACCGGCAGAATATAACTTAACGTGATATTAGAATTTAACTAATTATAACACCATAACATCATTCATGTTAATTTTTAATGTATATTTCTACGAATTTGTCAGTTAGAAAAATGGGTGTTACAGAAGCGATCCCAAAATTCCGGCCAACATACTCTCTCCTTTTCTCTTTTTCTGATGCCAAGTGCCAAATCTTATTGATTATGCCAACTTGGAGAATTAAAAAAAAAAAAACTCATAATCAACCATTATCATCGTTTTTCCTCTTTATTATTTCCTTTTTATATTTATTCAGTAATGGATACACTTGATCCGTTCCCAAAGAATTCTCAACAATGATCAGCCAAAGTTGTGATTTGTGGACATGTATTGTCCTCATGGTGGGCCAATATAAAGCAATACAATTTTATAATTATCTAATAAAAACAACCTATCATTAGCAGTGTTCAGTTTTGAACTCTTACATTATAAAGGAACCAAAAATATATATATAAATATAAGATTTTTTTTTCTTTTTACTCCAAAAATATCTCCTTTTTCAAGTCTTGGTCTTTCTTTAACAATTCTACTTTTTATAAGTGCATACATGATTGGTTGCAATTTTGCATCACTTTTTTCCCTCCCCTCATCTTTTCAAAAAGTCATTTACAATCAACTTTCCTTTTCCTACACAGATTCCCGGAAAAAAAAAAAAAAAAAATTAAAGAAAAGCTAAAGCTTGCAAACTTCCAAGTCTCACCTTCATTATCACACCCCTGAAAAAAAAAAAAAAAAAAAAAAAATGCTTCACTTCCCACCATTCCTTCTCCTTCTTATCCTCAAACTCTCTTCACTTGAACTGATCATATCATCAAATTACAGTAAACCAGATAAGTACTTCATCAACTGTGGATCAAATTCCAACACGAATATCTCTGATGACAGAATCTTTGTGGGAGATCCGGACCCTCCATTCTCTCTATCATTTGGAAGAAGCAAAGATGTCAAGGACACCAACCCTTCAAACAATACCCCGTCTCTCTATCGCACGGCAAGATTCTCCGACCAACCATTTTCGTATGAGATCCAACTCTCCAGCCACAACAAGACAACCATTTTCGTGGTACGCCTTCATTTCTTCTCCTTTTCGACTCCGAGGATCAACCTCTCCGCCGCAGTTTTTGACGTTTCGACTTCAGGGCTTTCGCTGTTGTCCAACTTCAGTGTTGGAAACAGGACTAATACTGCGCTAATTGAGGAGTTTCTTGTCACAGTCAAAGAAGGATTGTTTAGTTTATGCTTTGTGCCATCTCAAAAATTATCACCTCTTGCTTTTGTGAATGCAATAGAAGTGTTTCCTACCCCAGATAATTTCATCTCGGATTCGGCTTCTTTGGTTACTTCTCTTGCAAGTAATAGTAGTAATAAGAGTTACACTGGATTGCTCTCTTTTGTTTTGCATCCTGTCCTTAGGATCAATGTTGGGGGTTCCAATATTACACCAGGAACTGATACTCTATGGAGGAGTTGGATACCAGATGATGATTTTATATTCAATAAAGAAGCTGCAAACAACAGACAATCCGATAGCGGAGCACTCTCTTGGCAGGATGGGATTACGGAGTACACTGCCCCGGAAAGCGTTTACAGGACGGCCAAAGTGCTGAATGTGGATTCTAATTTCTCCAACATGAGTTGGGATTTTCCGGTCAGCAAGACCATTGCGCGTCACTTGGTTCGCGTCCACTTTTGCGACATTATCAGCAAGTCGTCGGCTAACTTCTTGGAGTTCAATCTCTCTATCTTGGGAAAATTCGGGAGGTTGGTGAATCCGTTTAATGAAACAAAAGAGATTAAAAGTCCGTTTTACCATGATTTTGTGGTTGATTCGAATGGTTCTAGATTTATCAATGTAAGAGTTTCCAAGCTTGGAGACTTTTCGTCTACTGATTCGAAACCTTTCTTGAACGGATTGGAGATTTTCGAGATGCAGAACAAACCCGGTATAGTTCTTCGCCATAATCAGGTAAAGAAGAAGAACAAAAATATGGTAGCTGGTTTATGTGTTGCTTGTGTAGTTCTTGTGGGCATATTAGTCTCGGTTTTTCTACTTTTCAAGCGCAGAAAAGCAAAGCCTGATAGAACTACTAAGTTAAACCTTAACCTGTTAATACCTTATGGTGATATTCTGAGAGCAACTAGAAAATTTGATGAGAAGTTGGTGGTTGGAGAAGGTGGTTTTGGGAAAGTTTACAAAGGAAATCTTAAAGGCAAGAACGTCGCAGTGAAACGGGGTGAAAGGGGGCATGGAACTGTGAAACGAGGGGAATTGGATCAAGGACAAGGTCTTCATGAATTCGAATCGGAGATCAGGGTGTTGTCTCAAATCCGTCACAAACATCTTGTTTCCTTAATTGGGTATTGTGATGATAAGTGTGAAATGATAATTGTGTACGAGTTCATGGAAATGGGGACATTGAGAGAGCATCTCTATGACACAAAAAGCAAGGCTCAAAAACCATCAAAGAAGCCTAAATTGTCATGGGAGAAAAGGCTTGAGATTTGCATTGGCGCGGCAAAGGGCCTTAACTACTTGCACACCAGTTCGTCTGAGGTGATAATTCACCGTGATGTCAAGTCGACAAACATCTTGCTAGATGAGAACTATGTTGCTAAAGTTGCTGATTTTGGACTTTCTAAGGCAGGTCCTCCTGATCCCAACAATGAGAGTATTGACCTCAAAGGAAGCTTCGGTTATTTTGATCCCGAGTATATTAGTTCCTCACAATACACGGTCAAATCCGATGTTTACTCTTTCGGGGTCGTACTTCTTGAGGTCCTTTGTGCTAGACCAGCTATTTTCACTCTCTCTGAAGAGCAGGACAATGTGAGCTTAGCTAAATGGTGGATGCCTTGGAGACGAAAAGGGCAGCTAGAGAAGATCATAGATCCTTTGCTGGTGGGCGAAATCAACCCCAAATCGTTGAGGGTAGTTGGTAACGTAGCCGAGATGTGCTTGAAGGAAAGTGGATCTGAGAGGCCTACAATGCAAGAGGTGGAATGGCACTTGACCTATGCATTGCAGCTTCAGAGAAATGAAACAACAGAAGGGCCTTTTCAGGACACAACTACTACTAATGCTTCTCTTGAGTCTGCACTAGGAATGCCTTCTTATACTTTCCATTTTGGAGAAGATGTTGATGATGATGAAACCTTTGGAGTTTCTGGTTATTCAATCACTACTTCTGGTCAACCATTCTTGTCCTGATCATGATTTAAGGCTAATTTGTGTTTGTTGTATGTAGCTTTTAAAGTTTACTTTCACTGGTTTAGATGTCAATCACTCTTTGGAAAGGGGGGGAAAAAAAAAAAAGAAAAAAAGTCCTACCCGAAATTCGGTAAATGTGTGCTGATTTTTGTGACAAAGTAGTTTGTGACTACAAATTTGTTTAAAAAAATTATTCTAGAGAATCTAGAATGAATCCGACATCCTTAATGTAATCATATGTGTGCTTGTTTGATGATAAAATCAACTGCTTTTTGAGTTGTAAGTCATATCGCTTGAATCTATTTGTGTCGCCTCTTAGTTTTCAATTGATATGTTTTCAACAATTTTTTTAAAATGATATAGATGGTAGAGATACTTCTTTTATCTAACACTGTGAACAATGTGAGTTAAGACTATTAACCAAATCCCTAGACAATTGTAAGTTCCTAATAAATGGTGAACACACAACTCTATAGGCAAATCCCTTTTTAGTCCCTGATTTTTACTGAAGTAAACCCGTTTAGTTCGCTGATTTGAGTTTTTAATTTGAGTTAAGATGTGACTTTATGTGAGAACTTTTTACTGTAGCAAAACTCGAATCGGTGAAATTCGTCCTTTTGTCTGTCTCTTGATGAAAAAATTGAACAAAATTCCTTTTAATAGTTGTCCTCACATGCATTTTTCGTCCAGATTTTAGAATATATAAAAGGACTAATGTGGAACAATGTAATAGATCAAAGACTCGTTCTTGGACGTTTTGTTGTGTATATGGGCACAACTCAGTAATTTTCATCTACCACTCGTACATCCTTAAAACCACTTAAGAGCTTTTAAAAAATAATTACTAAAGGTGAGCAGTTATTTTGCTCTTAGACTGTCTAAGAATAAATGAGACCTCATGTCTCTATTTATACTATGGAGGAGTTCTAGAGCCAGTTTAGTTCGTTGATTCGAGTTTTTAATTTGAATTGAGATATGATTTTATGTGAGAGTTTTTTACTGTAACAAAAAAGTTAAATGTGACTATTTCTGAGAACCTTTTACTGTAACAAAACTTGAATTTTAAACTCGAATTAATGAAATGAACGGCCCTAGTTATATTAGGTTACAAAGAGATATCTTTTTCTCTCCGCATTATCTGTAAGTGGGGCCATTCTATAGGGAAAACCACTGAAAATTCAGCAGGGCTTGGGAATTATCCTAGTCCAATTCTGCATTATCTAAACGATCAGGCCGATTTTTAAGACGTAAAATGTCATTTTTAATATTTTATGTTATATTTTTTAGAATTTATTTTTATAAAATAGTAAAAATATTTTAAAAACCATAAATTTTTCAAAAAAAAATGTTTTAAAATTTTTGTAAAATTTTAAAATTTATATTTTCTAATTCGTTAAATAGAAGGACAAAAATAACATTTTATCTTCTAATAAACGACCTCAATGTACCCGTAAGATATTTTCTAAATCTGATATCATTTTAATATTATTAAAAAAAAGTGTACTAATAATATGTTTCGATTAATAGATGTTACTAAAATGATTTTATCTCATTTTAACGAAACTTTTTATGGTAGAATAAAAAAAAAAAAATTACCTGTATTTTCTTAATTTAACCGTTAAATCTATATAAAAGACTATTTATTTTAGATATTTTTTAATTTTAAACACATCTATCTAACAGTTATAAACAGGACCTTACAAGTGAAACTCCACATTTCTAACGCCCAAAAAAAATCTCCTTTCAAGTCTAGTGTCAATCCTACTTTTTTATCTGTGCGTTGTACGATTAATTGCAAATTCACATCAATCTCCTTTCAAAAGCATTTCTCACAATGAATTTTCCTTGGCATCTATCCCTCAAATTCCCGGAAAAACACGAAAGAAAAGCCAAAGCTTGCAAACTTCCAAGTCTCACAAAAAAAATCATCATATACCCGGGAAAACACCCAAAAAAAAAAAAAATGCTTCGCTTCCAACTATTTCTTCTCCTTCATCTCCTCAAACTCTCTTCACTTGAACTGATCGTATCATCAAATTACAGTAAACCAGATAAGTACTTCATCAACTGTGGATCAAATTCCAACACCAGTATCTCTGATGACAGAATCTTTGTGGGAGATCTGGACCCTCCATTCTCTCTATCATTTGGAAGAAGCAAAGATGTCAAGGACACCAACCCTTCAAACAATACCCCGTCTCTCTATCGCACGGCGAGAATCTCCGACCGACCATTTTCGTATGAGCTCCGACTCTCCAACCACAACAGGACACACGTGGTACGCCTTCATTTCTTCTCCTTTTCGACTCGGAGGATCAACCTCTCAGTCGCAGTTTTTGACGTTTCGACTTCAGGACTTTCACTGTTGTCCAACTTCACCGTCGGAGATAGAACTGGTATTGTACTAATTGAGGAGTTTCTTGTCACAGTGAAAGAAGGATTACTCCGTTTATGCTTTGTTCCATCTCAAAAATTATCACCTCTTGCTTTTGTGAATGCAATAGAAGTGTTTCCTACCCCAGATAACTTCATATCGGACTCCGCTTCTTTGGTTACTTCTGTTGCAAGTAATAGTGGTAACAAGAATTACACTGGATTGCTCTCTTTAGTTTTGCACCCTGTCCATAGGATCAATGTTGGGGGTCCCACCATTACACCAGAGACTGATACTCTATGGAGGAAATGGCTACCAGATGAAGATTTTCTATCCAATAGTGAAGCTGCTAGGAAGAGTCAATTCTTTAGTGGCAAACTTGCTTGGCATAATGGGGTTACAGAGTACACTGCCCCGGAAAGCATTTTCAGGACGGCAAAAGTGCTTAATGTAAATTCTAATTTCTTCAAAATGAGATGGCGTTTTCCGGTTAAAGAGAGCGTTGCGCATCACCTAGTTCGCGTCCACTTTTGCTACTATATCAACGCCTCGGTTAACTTCTTGGAGTTCAGTCTCTTTATTTTCAGAAACTTTGAGAAGTTGGTGAATCCATTCAAGGAAACAAATGAATTCGCTAGTCCGTTTTACTATGATTTTGTTGTGGATTCGAGTGGTTCTCCATTCATCAATGTAAGCATTGGTTTGAAGCTCGAAAAGTTTTCGTCGAGTACTGATTTGACTCCTTTCTTGAATGGATTGGAGATTTTTGAGATGCAAAAAAAGACCGGTATAGTTCTCTCTCATAATCAGCTTAAGAAGAATAATAATATTATGCTAGCTGGTGTATGTGTTGCTTGTGTGGTTGTTTTTATGGGCATATCAATCTCCGGTTTTCTAGTTTTGAAGAGCAAGAAAACGAAGCCTGATAGAAGTACTAAGCTAAACCTTAAATTGAAGATATCTTTAAGTGATATTCAGAGAGCAACTAGAAAATTTGATGAGAAGTTGGTGGTTGGACAAGGCGGTTTTGGGAAAGTTTACAAAGGAAATCATAAAGGCATGAACGTCGCGGTGAAATGGGTTGAAAGGGGGCATGGAACTGTGAAACGAGGGGAATCGGATGATGGACAAGGTCTTCATGAGTTCAAATCGGAGATCAGGGTGTTGTCTCAAATCCGTCACAAACATCTTGTTTCCTTAATTGGGTATTGTGATGATAAGTACGAAATGATACTTGTGTATGAGTTCATGGAAAAGGGGACATTGCGAGAGCATCTATATGACACACAGAGCAAGGCTCAAAAACCATCAATGAAACCCAAATTGTCATGGGAGCAAAGGCTTGAGATTTGCATTGGCCCGGCTAAGGGCCTTAACTACTTGCACACCAGTTCGTCTGAGGTGATAATTCACCGCGACGTTAAGTCGTCAAACATCTTGCTAGATGAGAACTATGTTGCTAAAGTTGCTGATTTTGGACTTTCTAAGGCAGGTCCTCCTGATCCCAACAATGAGAGTATTGACCTCAAAGGAAGCTTCGGTTATTTCGATCCCGAGTATATTAGGTCCTCACAATACACGGTCAAATCCGATGTTTACTCTTTTGGGGTCGTACTTCTTGAGGTGCTTTGTGCTAGACCGGCCATTTTCACTCTCTCTGAAGAGCAGGACACTGTGAGCTTAGCTAAATGGGGGATACTTTGGAGACGAAAAGGGCAGCTAGAGAAGATCATAGATCCTTTGCTGGTGGGCGAAATCCACCCCGAATCGTTGAAAGTAGTGGGTGAAATAGCTGAGAAGTGCTTGAAGGAAAGTGGATCTGAGAGGCCTACAATGCAGGAGGTGGAATGGCACTTGAACCATGCATTGCAGCTTCAGAGAAATCAAGCAACAAAAGGGCCTTTTGACGATGACACTTCTACTAAAGCTTCTCCGGTTTCTGCATCATGAATTCCTTATGCATTCACTGTTGGAGAAGATGATGATGCAATCTTTGAAGTTTCTGGTTGTTCAAGCACAACTTCTGGTCAATCACTTTTCTCCAAATCATGATTTAAAATGCTCCTTGTGTTTGTTGTTTGTAGATTTTAAAATTTACTTTCACTGGTTTATATAGCAATCACTTTTTATTTGGAAAAAAAAAAAAAAAAAAGTTCCACGTGCTAGTTAAAATGATGGTACATGTGTGATGATTTTTGTGTTAGAGCAGTTTGTGACTGCAAATATGTTAAAAGTAGTTCTAGAGAATGTGGAACAAATCCCACATACTTAATCATATTTGTGTTTGTTTGATGATAAAATCAACTGCTTTTTGAGTTTCAAGTCATGCAGGTTAAATCTGTATACATTATCCTCTGTTAGTTGTCAATTTAATTTCCCAAAAATCACAAAATTAGTCACAAAATCAAAAAGAACCTCAAGCATCCTTCTACTCACTTGAGTGAAAATCACAAAATCAAAGGCAGCATAAAAGTGTGATTCTTTTCCCAAAAAGCTGTAGTTGAGCACTTGAATTATTCCAGTTTTTAAATAAGAGGAACCCGATCCATCAAACTGAAGTAAAACATGCAGATTTACAAGTTCCAAATGAATGGTGGACAGGCAACTTAATATAATTTCTTTTTTAGTATCTAAATTATAGAAAAATCTCGTTTTGTCCCCAACTTCTAAAACATCTCAGAATAAGTCCTTGAGGCCTGAACTAAAGTTTTTCCAAATTAGTCCTTTTGTCCATTTTACTATTAAAATATCAACAAAAAACGTTGCATCCCGGAGAGATTTTAAGAGCCAGATGGATGAAAGTACTGATTTGGGACAATTTCATAGTACTAAACTCGTTCTCTTAGAGACCAAAATAGAATTTAACCTATAGCTCAAAGACTAAAAATGAGATCAACCCTAAAACATCTATAAGCGAAATATACTTTTCAAAATACTCGTTTACCAATTTGGAAAACCATGTGATGGGGCTAACACACTCGTCAATATCTAAGGCCGGTACATATTCTTAAACCCAAGGTTTTAAAGGCGGAATCGGACCTCGAGGCGTTTTGTCTTTACGAGACGAGGCGTAAGCCTCAAGGCGCTTTAAGGCGTAAGCCTCAAGGCGCTTTAAGGCGTAAGCCTCAAAAAATGCCTATAAAAAAATTGAAAAAAAAATAGTAACAAAAACTAAATCCATACTTAATGATCATTAAAAATAAGAAATTTAACCAAACATCCACATAAAGAAAGGTATATTTTACTACTAGAAGCGTAAAAAAGACTTAATAATTATCAAATCCTAATATCATAAGGTTCATAATGCACGTGAAGTAGAGGTGAGGTGCAAAGAAGATGTCGACTATGCTAGCTGGTCTACTTCTTTTCTTAAGTTTTTTTCTTACTCATTTCGAGCCCCTCGCCACGAGGCGCGCCTCAAGGCATGCACCTCAGACGCTTTTTAAACCCTTATTTGAACCCATGATTCTAATTATGCCACAGCATTTTTTGTCTAACAAAGAATTTAAATTCAAAAATTTCTTCTCACACAATGTTTTAAACAAGATATTCTTCTCAAATATCGTTAACCAATCAATATTCTAATAAGTAAATGTCACGTCATTCAATATCCTAGCTTTGGCACACAATTTGGTAACCATTGCATTATTCGTCTACTGAAGTAGTAATGGAAACAAAGTAAATTTCATTACCAATCAAATTTGCTAATGAGCCAACAATTGTGTATATATTGTGATTTACAAGAGTTGGCGCCAGAACAAATATCTAACTCTATTTTCTGATCACTAAAAACAAATACAAAGCGGGTGTTAAAAGCAGACCAAAAGAGGAAATTTAAAATTAAAAAAAATAAAAAAAAACCTATTGCACACTGAAACAATCGCTGGCTGTGATCAAAATAAGCAACTTGTGATCTTGCCAGTAGCTATAAATATAAACTGGCAAACCAGTAGTAATATACAAGAGAAGAAAGAATGTTAGGCCCTAGCATATCCTCTTTTCTACGCTGAATGCTACAAGAACTGGAAGGTTCTGAGAATTGCTATGCGCACAAAGAAGGCTAGAATGCAAAAAGGTAATGAGTCGTACGCTTCGCTGCGAAATGAACTGCTATCGCTAAGTTGCCCTGCGTTGACGAACTCGGTTTTCCCCATACTAGAAGTTGTGGAGACATTAACTGGCATTGAACCTAGTAAAATAAGACGGATGCAAAAGGACAGATATCAGTATTGACTTGGGAACTCGGATGAGTCTTCTTGTAGAACTTCCTAACAAAATTCAAACTCCGGTCTCAAGTTTTCAGCAATTTATCTCAGCAACAGTAATTTGCATTCTTTACGAAAAATGAAAAATCGAAGAAGAGTTGGATTCTTTTTAGAGTAAAGAAAAAATTATAATTTCAATCACTTTAGGGTGTCCAATTATAGTAGGGTACTGAAACTTACAATCATAGTTGACCCATCCTATCCGATCACCAGACAAATCATAAACAACAATTTTGTCCTTGAGGACAAGATCTGCCAAAAAGAAGATGATGTTAGGCTTATCTTCAAGAAAAATAATATCTATGAAGTAATGCGTCAAATACACTATTCCTATTACTACTAAGTTTTAGCTAAGTCAATGTAGACCAACATAATAATAGGGATAAAAGAAAAGTTAAAAAAATTCCAGCAAAAATACATAGGCCAAAAGTTAATAAAGGGAAAACAGGTGTTTGGGGTGCATTCTAATAACGATAGCGGCTAATAAAGGGAAAACTTCAAAAAGCAAATTACTCATACTTTGTACTTTGAGTTGCTTGGAGAATAAGTTACAATTAGGTGGAACACAAAAGTATCTATATACAAAACTTAAGAAGTCTCTATTTTAACCATTGTCCATTGATACATGTTTCAAACAGAGAAAAGTTAAAGTCTTGAAAATATGTCTGAAAATTCATGAGCTTATATATTACAGGACTCCATAAGTTTACAATCTCCTCAGCCAAGTAATCTAATAAAAGTTTCAAGTATGGTGTCTATTACCTCCTAAGATTGTTATCCCCTGACCCGAGATTTTCTGAAAACCAATGCACCAAACTGCAGCGCTCCCCTGCAATGTGTAGATATGTCAATCTTTAAGATTAAGGATAACAAAGTAATATTCAGAACATTTTGATAAACACTTGGTAGTGAAATAAAGTACAAGATACTTTTCAGGAGGATAAGAAAAAGGGACAAAGCCATGTGTCTTTATATTCCTGGAGCAATTACATGTTTTATATGCAAAAGAACTTTATGAGCAAGGATAGATATAATTCAAAAGTACTCAATTGCAAAGAAAGTAAGAAACAACTATCTGGAAGCGTAAAATGCAAGAGTTGCACTTAGTTTAGCGGGGATGAAAAGTAAAGGGAAATTTTTGAGTGAAACTAGTTAATTGAGTTGTTTGGTAGGAAGGAACTTTTAATGGAAAAGAAAATAAGATAGATAAATAATGATGGTGGGTTCCACCCCTTCTTTTTCGTCTCTCCAATTATGGAGTGAAAAAGGGAAGGAGAAATGGGGTTCTAAACTTACTAAATAACCTTTTTTTTTTTTTTTTTGTTTGGGGGGGGGGGGAAGAAATGTGATAAAAAGAATATAATGGACAAAATGGTAATTGTCTAAATATTGCTTTTACCATCCCTCTACTTTCATTTCAAATACAAACAAGAAAAAGGGAGTTCAAAAACTCACAATAGAATTCTGTTGTATAAGGTAATCCTGAGGTCTCAAAACCATCGATGCACCACCGGCAAAGTTCAAATTCACTTGAGGAAATATATCAGTAGGACTGACCCGCAGATAAATCAACAGTCAAGAGTTAAAATTTATATAAAAACAAAGAAAGAAAGAAGAAAGAATTAAGGTAAACTTATCAAGAACGAACCTGACAGTGATTAAGTAACAATGGTTTCCCTTGGAAAGAACAGGGCGTGCAGATTGTGAAACTGCAGAATTAATCTGCAATCGGATAATAATCATATGTCATAAACAATATCTGAGCTTGCCTATACTTGGTCCCATTGCCAAAAGGCGACAATGACTTGGTTAAAAGGCGAAAAGTGGGACTTTTCCTACACACAATATGGTAAGCACAAAATAATAATATTATGTATGTGCAGTTGTTGCACACTGATTAATTGCATTCTCAATACTTACAGCGTTGATGAATGGCTCATAAGCTTCTTCTGCAAGGTACGCCAAAGTTGTACCAGAATCAATAATGGTTCCTCGATTGCTTGATGTTGCAAATACTGCCGGATCAATGGATAAAGTTTGACCATTGACAGAAATGCTTTGCAGATTCAAATTATAGTGAGGCCTGAAATATCAGACACACTCTCAGTAGTCATCTTCACTTGGTCAGTTTATATCTTAGTTTTATGCCTTCCTCTAAATGAAATTAGAATTTAAATATTATTAAAATTAGAATGTAATGGACTGAAGATAAACCTTTGAATATAAACATACTGTTACCATTCAGATACAAAAAAGCGAAAGAAAGCATTGTTCTAAAAAATAACTATTGGTTTTAAGCTGAGACAAATATTGCAGGAAGCAATCTGTACTGAAGTCCACTTAATTAAAAATCTGTACTTTCTATCACATTAAAAAGGAGTATCTAAAACCCAATGTGACATGAGGAAAATAAAAAGAAAAACCTCAGTGATTATTGCAGACAATGGCATGTATCTCCTCCAAAGAAGAGGGAGGGGTGGTGGTAACTTACTGTTGTGGGACAAGTGGACTATAGATTATGTTCGGCTCAACAATTTCGCCAAGGACCAATATGCCTCCACCACCATTATCTCCTCTCAAGCAGTGGGAGAACGCTTTTGGAGCTACCCCCTGTGAAGCCAGTTGTGAGATGACAGACATTGCCTGTTGCCCGAAGCCAAATATCCCGTCAACCGCTCTCTCCGTCTTTGTCAAGTCCCCTGTCTGCAAGGTGCTACACCTGTTTTTCACAAATTTCACCATGAGAGGCAATTACTTCCAAAGTCCAAGCAATGGGGAGAGAGATTATGACAGAACCAAGTTTTGATAGTTTTTACTACTATCTTACCCAAATAGAATACGAGCAGAAGAATTTTGAATCAAGGAATTCCCAAGAACCGAGTCGAAATGCAAAAAATCAGACACGTAGTAGCCTGATGTTCCGCTGCCATCTCCGTACTGGAATGTGTAAGAACACTGATTGCTCTCAGCGGAGCAAGCCGAATCCGATGATTGAATCCCAAGACTACATCTCTTATCTGAACACGAGACCAAAGACGACGTCAACGAGCTCCCGGGATCGAAGAAATTGAGCGGAATCTGCAAGAAAAACAACAGAGCAAACAATCAAAAACTCAGGTGCAGCAGAACATTGTTCCTATTAATTCTACAAACTCAATGATATCAAAACATAAGATACAAAGTGGTTGCAGACTTAGCCGAACGGTAACATATTTAAGTTCCAATCCTTACATGCCAAATTAAGTTAAAAAAAAAAAATTAGAAAAAAAAAATCTTTAAGGTAAGGAGAAGTGGTATTACTTGGAGTCCACTAGTCTGAGGACAGCCATTGCAGGAACCACAACTGACCCACAAAACATCACTTCCAGTATCAATCTGCACATAGAAATCTCTTGGAGGAGAACCCAATTGCACTTTTGTATAATACAGCCTGTAAAACAGGAATAAATTCAACAAACCCAAAAATTAAAAATAAAAAAGGACATAAACATATAGAGCAATCATACTCAATCACACACATAGATGGCAAGAAGCAGCCATAAACAGACCCAAAAATAAAAAATAAAAAAGGACATAAACATATAGAGCAATCATACTCAATCACACACATAGATGGCAAGAAGCAGCCATAATTTCCAAAAAAAGGAAACAAAAGTGAACAAAAAGCCAAAGCAAAATCAAGACAAAGAAAGAGATAAATACTAATTACTTATTATCAATTAACAGCAATAAATCACCAAACGACTATTGATAAACATAGGAGATATGCACAGAACAATAAGTACACAATAATTATTAACGATTACAATCCAAAAAGAAAAAAGAAAAACACCCATCATTGGAAAATCCAAGTTAAACAAATATGATGTACAAAAATAACACAAAACAAATTTTTAAGGAAAGAAAAAAGTACCCAACAACGAAGGGATCGAAAATCCCTTCAACGAGAAAATCGACTACTCCATTTGAAGAAGTTTGCAGAATCCTTCCATGTCTGACTCTGTCCCTCCTCACGAGCTCGCTCACCTCCACTCTGTGGCTCGCCGGAAAAGCTCTCTCAAGCGTCAACGTCGCCGGAAAATACTCACCCACAACCACGGGGAAAATGACGGCGCCGGCGATCAAAATCGCCGACAACGAAAACATCATTATAAATTACTATTCTTTTGCTTCTCTCTCTAACTGAGAAGAGAATTTAGAGAGAGAAATAATAAGGTAAGAAGAAGAAGAAGAAGAAGAGAGAATTTGGATATGACAAATAAACTGTTTTGAAACTTTGTAAAAGATTTAGAGAACGAGAAAGAACGTGATTTAGAGGAAAGAGATTGAAGAAGAGAGCTTTGTTGGTTGCGGTGTTATTGATATATATATATATATAGATATATATATATATATATTTTTTTTTTTTTCTGCATTTCATATTTCTCTGAGGTAAAGAGACTTTTTTTAATTTTTTTAGAAAGGAAAAAAATAAATAAAAATAAAAAAAATAAAAACTAAAAAGCAAGCATGACAAGAACATATGACAGAAGTTTCCAAAATGTGGATTACGGAATGACGTCCCTCATCTCATGTTTCCAATGCACGATACACATGTACATGTATATTATAGTAATTTAATATAATTTCTATTTATCTTTTTTTTCTCTTCAGAAAAGTAATATGAATAGAATTAAGAATTTGTTTTTACGAATTTTTATTGATAATTTACATTTTGTTTATTATTAGATCGTGTTAAAACTCAAATAATGCCCAAATGTTAAAATATTTAGGAAATTATTTTCCTAAAATAATCTAATAAATTTTATAGGAATAGATAAATTGGTGAGATGAGATAATTGGGTGAAAAGCATTTCAGTTTAGTTCGTTGATTCGAGTTGAGATATGACTTTATGTGAGAATTTTATACTGTAATAAAAAAATTAGATGCGATTGTTTCTGATAATTTTTTACTGTAGCAAAACTCGAATTCTAAATTCAAATTGGTGAAATGAACGGGACCTTACAGTTAACATTCTTTTTTTTTTACACATTTTATATGTCATTTTTAAATTATTGATCATTATTTTAGAACGTTATCTTTTTTTTTTTTCCTTTTCTCTCTATTGCAAAAATTCCCTTTTTTTTTCTTTATTTGCTACTATGAAATATACATGTAAACACATGAAGAAGTTTCCTTGTGTCTTCCCTGTTTGGTAAACAAAATCAGGTAAGTATAGGTGTGTCCTTCATACGCCCTTTACTTTTTGTTCTCTCTTATCTGTTTATTATCCTTTTCTTTTCTTTTATTTTATTTCTAATTTCGACTTCGCAACTTTAAAAATAACTTCTCTCCTCTTTTGTTGCTTTTATAAGTATATATACACATATACATATACAATCATACGTATAAGGGCTACATAAATGTATGTATGTATGTATGCATAATCTTATTAGATTTTTTTTTCTTTAATTCTGTCTTTTAGAATAACATTGTACTTATATGTGCATTAGTCAAACACATGCCTAACTAACTTGAGTAGAAAGTGATTATTATAAGTTGGTGGTATTACTGAAGAAGTAAATATAATAAGTTGGTGGAATGTTGGTTTTCAATTATCATAAGATGGTATTATTGAAGAATATTCAAGTTGTCTCTAACAAAACTCGAAAAATAGTCACCAAGAGAAAGGTTCTTCATAAATAATTATGAGACCTATAATTTAAGAATATATTTGGGTTCTTTCTTTTTTTTTTTAAAAAGGGATCATGCGCATTTAGAATTCGTTCTAAAATGATTTTATTTTTTGTATGAAAATGAAAATAAAAACGTTTTTAATCTCAGACAGCATCATTTTTAAAAATGCGTTTAGTAGTTTTATCAAGAGATTATTTTCAGTGTAAAAAACCTATTAATGTCTCTCTTTCTCTCTCTCTCTGCTCGAGAGAGGAGAAAATGAAAACAAACAAAATAAAAAATGACTAAAAGTCATTTTTCATTTCTCTCTCATTTTACACTAAACTAAAAAATCGTTTTCATTTATGTTTTTTGTCTTTATTATGCTAAACACCATTTTAAAAACGTTTTTGTTTTTTTTCTCGAAAAATGTAAAAAATAAAAACGAGATTAATTTTAAACACATATAATTTAAGAATCATAAGATGGTATTATTGAAGAATATTCAAGTTGTCTCTAACAAAACTCGAAAAATAGTCACCAAGAGAAAAGTTAAATAATTATGAGACCTATAATTTAAAAATATATTTGGGTTCTTTCTTTAATAAAAAAAAAAGGGTTCTTGAACTTGAATTTCCTATTGGAAGGCAAGGCATTCATAATTTTTTTTTTTTTTTTTTTTAAGATGATTAGCTTTTGAATCAAAAGCATTCTAAGGGGTACGTTTAGCACAAACTCGTGTAAAGATGTGAAATTATCTCATGCACTAGAAATCGAACTCCAATTTGACCTACCCAATCCACTTTCCCCAGCCTTTTGTGGGCCACCTTTTGTTCCGAGGCAGAAAAGGGCCCACCCACAACCATCCAAAAAAACAAAAGAAAATTACAAAAGAAAAAGCAAAAATCTTCCAAATTCCACTAAGACCCCATCTTTTCTGAACTTTAGCAGAACCGAGTGCGCAATTATTTCGCATTCGGCTTTTACAATTGTCGGCTCATCCTAATTGAAAATCTAAATTAGGAGACTGCCAGGATACCATGGCCCTTAAAAAAAATAAATAAAAAGAGAGAGAGAGAGAGAACGGAATTACGGTAGGACTTTTTTTTTGTTTCTTTTTTGAAAAATAATATAAAATAGGTCAATATAAAAAATTTTAAAAAGTATATAGGTCAATTTTTAGTTATAAAAATTAATAGATCATAACGTGTCAAGTTATGGTTCATAATCAGATAAGTTATAGATAAACTTGTCAAGTTATAGTTCATAATCAGACAAGTTATGAATAATTATGGATAATAACTTATCAAGTTATGGTTCATAATCAGACTAATTATGGACAAAAATAGTAATTTAGCATATTTATTAACTTATGTAAATCATTGGTCTATTAATTTTAATTCATCTCAAGTCTTGACTTATTTCTCTATTTCTCTCTTCTTTTTTTTTAACATAAGCTCACAATAGAAAGGGAGGGCAAGGTTTCTTAAATAGCATAAAGGAATTGGATGTACCTAGGCCACTTGAAGACTCAAAAATGGGTGGGTTGCCCCTGTTAAAATAGAAAATAACGTTGCCCGTCCTTCTTCAGGAGGCCGGACTGAAGACGTGAAGCTAGTAATCAAAGTATTCATTTATTTTACCTATTTGAGTTTTTAATTTCAATTTTATTATAATTAAAAGCTCTCATAAACAGTCACATTTAACTTTTTTATTACAGTTAAAAGTTATCACATAAAGTTACATCTTAATTCAAATTAAAAATTTAAATTGACGAACTGAACAAGATCATAGTATTCATGTGCTAAAACACTCGTTGAATTATAATTTTAACGGTCTGATGATTTATGAGTATTCATGTTGAAAGTTACTTTTATTGTTGATATTGCCTTTCTAAATAAATAAAAAGGAATATATATCATGAGCATTTTTTAATATGTCAACATATCAATAAATTAAATTTTTTATCTATTAAATTTATATAAAATTATGTAAAATTTAAAAATTTAACATATTAATACGTCACGCGTGTTAAAAAATCTCTTTAATATATTAAAGACAAAGCCTGGTTTGCCTCTTCTGGATTTACTAATTCACCCCTACATTTTTATTTTATTTGTTTGGTTTGTTGGTAAAGGTGCAGAGGATACGGATGTCATACAAGATACAACAGTGGAAGAATAAAGCTTTAGTTAAAAAAACAAAAGAAAAGAAAGAAAAAAAAAACACCTTCTAGAGAGGTTCGGACCTTTTTCTGATTTCGAGGGAGAGACTTTCGAGTGTTTGACCACTCACAGCTCGCAGCCCAAGGAAAACAATACACGCGAAGTGGGCTTAGTACGGCTCATGTACTCCAGCTGCGATATGCGGTTTTTTTTTAATAAGTTGTATTGATAATTATAATTTAAAATTATTTTTATTTTATGTATATTTTTTATAAAAGAAAAATATTATAGAGAATTATAAATCATAATTTAGAATTATAAATGAATATAAGAAATAAACGTTTAATATTGTTCATTTCATTAATTTATTTTACTAATTTAATGAAACGTTTAGTTCATTGATTAAAATTATGAGGTTAGAATCATTTTCGATTTACGTGTATTTTTTTATAAGAGAAAATAATGTAGCGAATTATGAATCATGATTCGAATCAGAGTACGAATCCCCTTACCAAACGTCTCCTAAGTTTAAAATTTAAATTTTATTATAATAAAAAATTATCAAAAACAATCACATCTAATTTTTATTATAATAAAAAATTCTCATATAAAATCACATCTCAACTTAAATTAAAAACTCAAATCAATGATCTAACCGGGTTCTAATATTTATTTATTTGAAGATTATATACTCATCGAAAAAATAAACTATCATAAACACTAATAGTGCATGTGTTTCAAGGGTTTGTCATAGTTTAAACTATGGTTTTTTATTCTGTTATAATGTTTTTCTTTTATAAAAAATTTAAATTTCAAATGCCTTAATGATATTCATAAATTATAATTTAAATCATGAACCTAACGAACCTTAAATTAACCATTTAACGCAAAATAAGAAATATGTGCAAAAAGGTAACTTTCATCATATTATTAGTCACGTAAATCTCTAAATTGTCTCGTACAATTATAAACCAACAAAAACATAACATATATACAAAACAATTTTAAAAATACAGAATTATAAATCAACAAATAAATAATAATAGAAACTCACACTACATGAAACATAATAGATTGTCAAGTAATTAATGCAAAATATAAGACAAATACAATATGTTATGGAGTAGAAAAAAAAAAAATATATATATATATATATGGTAAATTCGGGTTAAGTTGAGTTAGGAAAAACTCAACTCAAACCCACCTAATTAATAGTCGAGTTAGATTGGTTGAGTTAATCTCTTAATCAAGATGGGCGGGTATATAAGAGTTAAATTGAGAGTGTTAATTAAGGTCTCGTTCATTTCACCTATTCGAGTTTTCAGTTTTAAGTTTCTACAGTAAAAAGCTCTCAGAAAATGTCACATCTAACTTTTTCTGCTGCAGTAAAAAGCTCTCAGAAAATGTTACATCTCAGCTCAAATTGAAAACTCGAATCCGCAAAATGAACGAGGCTTAAGTTTGTTGGGTTTTTATCACTCCTAATTTCTATCATATCTTTAATTTGATATTTGTTTCCCTTCAAAAACACTGCTTGTGTATTGGATTTTTAAATGATTAATCTTGACAAATACTATTTGAAAGTATATGAGTCATGATTTTTACCATTTATTATTAATTTATAACATTTTTAATCAAATAATTATACTAATAAAAATATATTTATCAAGAATAAAGAATGTAGATCCAGATTTATACACTCTCAAAGATAAATTATCTATTTTTTCTTTTTAAATCACATAATTTTGATTGATGATATCTTACAATGAAAAGAAGCATTTCATGTCACCGCGAGTCACTAATGAGCAGGTTGGACATTTTGTTTCTGCTAATATACTTTTATTTTAATTTTTTATTTTCTTGTTGATGTTTTTTTTTAATGATATAGAATTAGTTGGACCTCAGTTCAAGTAACGTGACGTTGTTCATTCTTTGGGGTGTTCACGGATCTCAATTTGCAAATTGAAGGTCAAATCAATAATTTAATTCATTACTGCGGATTGGGAAAATTTAAATCCGTCGATCTAAATTTTTTTTGGATTGGATCTAATCCAATCCAAAACCTATCGGATTTTGTGAATTGGACTCACAAATTTACGGATTCCAACCTTTAAAAATATAAATTAATAAACATCTATACAAAGTAAACACAATATGAAATATTAATAAACATCTAAATTGTTACTTACAGAAAAAAAAAAGAAGTCTAGATTGTTACAACCCAATCAACAATAACAAAATAAATTCAATGAAATTCAAAATGAAATCTTCATCATTACTTTAAAGTAATTTAATGTCCACAACTTCTGAAATAATACTTGTTTTATGTAAAAGTAACAAAACATGCACATGATAAGTTTCCAAATAAAGATATGCAAAAGTGCTTTTAAGTCAATGAATAAATAATCATTATTAATCTTGTAATGCATAATTTACATGAATCAATGGATAAATAAGTCTCAAGTTCTTCTAATTGTGAATGGAGATCCAATGGAAGAGGGGTAGATCGCGACCAATTCTGAGGACATATCAATGCTTCTACCTTATGAGCACTCAATGAACTACAAAGCTATCAAGAATTTATATATATATATATATATAATTATAAAAATTATATATATGTATATATATAGTTTTGGATTCGCAAATTGAAAAGTGCTCAATCCGTAATCCGATCTAAAATTTTCAGATTGAAAAAATTTCAATCTGCGTCCGATCTAAAACCATTTTCAATTCGATATTGGATTTCGCAGATTTCGTGAACACCTCTAGTTTATTCCACCTTATTTTATTTCATTTAAAAAAATAGACAACTAATAAAATTTTGATCAAATCAACAACTTTTTAAAAAAAAAAAAAAATTGAGAGATCATTCCGGCCATACAAGACTACATATATACATTAGATAACAAATAAAAATTACAAGCATTATTTTGGAATGTGATAAATTTTAAATGAATTGAACTCTTTTACCTTTTGAACTTTCTTAGACTTCTCAAGGCCAAACCAAAACAAACATTGCAATTACCCCCTTGCATAGTAAATTGGGTAGATGGCAATGATTAGACAATAACATGTGACATCAACGAGTTTCTTACATTGCTGATTACTAATAAAACAAGAAGAATTTATTTTATAGACTAGAGCCCGTTCATTTTACCGATTCGAGTTTCGCTACAGTAAAAAGTTTTCAGAAATAATCACATTTAACTTTTGTATTATAATAAAAAGCTTCACATAAAATCACATCTCAACGCAAATTAAAAATTCAAATCAGTGAACTAAACGGACCCTAAGTGTACCGTGTCATTTTATTTGTATAGTATATTCATTCAATGAAAATTTAACATTATATTAAACACTAATACACATTAAGGTAGTGTTTATTTGCACAACTCAAGTTATAACTTGAGTTATGCATGTGAGAAAAAAATACTGTAACAAAAAAAATGAATTTAAATTTATATGAGAAGAAATACTGTAACAATATAACTTAAGTTGTGTAAATAAATACACCTTTAGACATTCTTTTTATGATAACTTTTTTCATTTACTTTTCTCTTTTTTAATATGTATTACATTAACTGTTGTCATAGTTAATTATAATTCTACATAAAGTTGAAACCACTAATAAAGATAACTATATAATATATTAAGTTTTCTTAATAGTAAAGAGTACTTTAAATGAGTTCCATATAAATACAACTTACAATTACAAAATCAAATAAGTTACCTAAAAAAATATGAATAAACAATATGTAAAATATAAGAGAAATTTTTGAACTTACTTTTAGGGTACATAGTTCTAAATTTTTACCATTTACTCTTAATCAATATTCTTTTAACTAATATAATTCTTTAATTAAAAAGGATATTAATAAAAAATAAGAGATAAAAATTTAAATTCATACACTTTAAGAAGTATTCGTCTCCTCTCACCAAAATATAACGGGCGCGTTTGGAATTCGTTCCAAAATAATTTTATTTTTTTGCATAAAAATGAAAATAAAAACGTTTTCAATTTTAGACAGAAATTATTTTTAAAAATGCGTTTGATAGTTTTATCAATATATTATTTTCAGTGTAAAAAACCCATTAATGTCTCTTTTTCTCTCTTTGATCGAGGGAAGAGAAAACGAAAATAAAAAATAAAAAACGACTAAAAGTCATTTTTTATTTCTCTTTCATTTTACACTAAATTATATAATCGTTTTCATTTCTGTTTTTTATTTTTATTATACTAAAAACCGTTTTAAAAATATTTTCATTTTTTCTTTTTAAAGACTATAAAAATTAAAAACGTAATCAATTCTAAACGTGATCAACTTTTCCGAACAACAATGAGATCGGAGAGAAGTACAAGAACGTTTGATCTGATGGTTATCTAGTGGTTGTATATAATCCACACAGTATTTTATTGTTTGGGACAGCCTGTCCAAAACTAGGAATTCAGAAGGAAGCTTCCTTATTGTTTCTAGAAAATCATTGAAAGGAAAGGTGTCGAATGAGTCAGCTAACTGGAAATCAGGAGAACATACCCAAAATGATGAGAAGGTGAGGTAAATTTTCCAACTTTCTTTCTTTTTCTTCTTTTCATCATTTTAGTGTAAGGTGTGAAAAGGTGTTCTATTAATGGGATCCCCATTTTTGACCGACAAATCTTAAAATTCTTTTTTTTTTTTTTTTTTTGAAAACTTTATTGTAGAAATATATATTCGATTAGTAGGCTTTATTTTTTTATGTTAGATTTGGTTGATTTTTCACTAATTTTATGTACCGTTTTCTTTTAATGCGATTTTGATGAAATTTAATGTTAACAATTACCCACTATTAATCTGAATACCCTTGTAAAAAGCTCCTTTTTTTTTTCTTTTTAAAATTTGATAGAAAACCACATAATTGACTTAAAACCAATGCTGTTCAAACTTAGATCGCACTAATTTTTTCATCATTACGTATTGCATATGACTTAATCTGCGAGTTAAACTACATTAAATGATATTTTATCATTTGAGTATACAATTAAAAGTCAAGTCTAGTTAAACTAAATTAAATCATATTTCATTATTTATATTACAATTAAGAGAGTTTTGTTGTATGATTAAAAGACTACAGGTGTTCAAAATTCCTAACATCAGATTATAATAAAATTTCATTAAATTGTCGTATTTTTTAATCTATTATAGCATTCTGATGTGATATTGTGTCCTATTCGAAGAAATTTCAACCATTCCACCTCGAGAAGAACCTAAAATTTAAAGACCAAGACATCTATCCAAATGTATATCGATCAGAAACCAATTATTAACGATAATCGTTGAAATTTGAATCATACGGTGGTTTAGTTAATAGATTTAAAATCATGATTTAAAATTATTCTCAATTTATATGTATTTTTTATAAAAAAGAAAATACTGTAATAAATCACGAATCATGATCTAAATCGTAACACGAACCTACCAATCAAATACACTCGTGCGGCAATCAAGAAGCTTGTCTTGTTGTCTAAGGAAGGGTGATAGTTGAACAGCTAGCCTTGAAAAAGACGGTTATTTGCCTCCAACTAGATTAACTATATATATATATATATATATATATATATATATATATGAACACACCTACTAATGTTGTGCATATATATTGACTTACGGTCTCTCGGGAACGTAATTACATGTAACAACCAAGAAATTTTAATAATTTTGAACCATTATTGTGCCTTTACAAACATCAGTCCTACGTTAAATAAATATCATATTGTGCTACTCATTTTTTTATGTTACAAGACAATATGATATATTCAATCAACAATAATATTTCACAAGAAAAATACTTTTCCCTCGTGGGATAATTGAGTAAAGGGCACGTGACTTGAGCACAAGAAATACCCAATTCTCCCCAACTCACGTACAATTATGCTCAACTTTCGCTTCAAGAGATGTGAAGCATATTCAGCCTGTTTTTAGCACAAGATTTGGCTAGAGTAAGTAGAGGCCTCGTTGTTGATGTTACTGATTTGAGTTTTCAATTATAAATTTCTACAGTTAAAAATTCTCAGAAAATGTCACATTTAATTTTTTCTGTTACAGTTAAAAATTTTAAAAAAATGTCATATTTTAACTCAAATTAAAAACTCGAATTTACGAAGCGAACGAGACCCCAGCAAATTTATGGTTGGCACGGTGATTGTGCATAAAACTGGAAACGTATTACAAACCAATTTCGACCTTTTTTTTTTCTTGATAAGTGGTGTTCTTCAACATTTATCTACATTCTATATGTACATGTAATACTCCTTAAGCTAAACAGTATCCAAACAGTATTAAAGAAATACTTGTTTTTAATAGTTAAAATTCGCATAAGATTGCAAATTTGCAAAAGTATTCTATAAGAGTTCACAATTTCACATTCAGTACTGTGACTGTGGGCCAAATGTCCTGAATCCATACTACGTCCCGCTACAATGGTGTTACGGCCCGGCCCAGTATAGCATGGAAAAGCTGTAGCAATATCCTAGTTTAAAATGACCACTTATTATCGTTAATGATTGTCCGTCAGTGATCGGTCACCACCAACGGCCGGTCACCAGAGAGTAATCTACTAGATTAATCTTAATAGTCTACCAGATTATGTCACCTATTAAACGTAAAACACCAGTCGTCCGGCTAGTGGTAGGATTATCTGGAAGATTAACACCGATAATCTACCGAAATAATTCCATTAATCCACCAAAAAAAAAAAAAAAAAAAAAAAAAAAAACAGTTAAACAAGCTACCCAAAATTTTTATGTACCGTCCCTGAGTTAGTCGGCCGTTCATATACTTATTCATATGTATACAGTCTAACAAGAGCTTCTTCTCATAAACTTGCCTAAACAAACGAAATGTTGTAAAGAAGATCCATAAGCAACGTAATAATCAATTTATCATAATGCAACTCTTTAGAGAAAATCTATGATACTAATATATATATATATATATATATATTTGTATTGTTTTTCCCTTATTTTGTCTAAATTTACTCATTTAATTAGTCTTTCGTTTTAGTTTTGTAATTAACCCACAAATTAGCTACACATTTATCAACAATTTGAATTGTGATTAAGGATTCTCAAATTGTTTCTCCCTCTTGATTTCTTCGTCCTCTTATACCTCTCTCAATTTCTGTCTAATTTCTTTTCAATCTCTTCTCACCCTCTTCTTTCTCTTCTCTATTTCTCTTTCCCACTCTATTTCTATATCAAATGGTAGTTTGGATCACAATACGCTAACACAATTCAAAATCTTCACTTCAATTAGCACACTATATATATATATATATATATATATATTGAAATGATAAGACATTTGTTTGTCGAATGCATTGCTCCCCTTTTTAGCGGGAAGAAAAAAAAGAGAACTTCTAGTTAATTCACATTATTATTTATTCCGCTTTGTTCCTGGGTTTCTGTAGTCAAAATTTTCACCTATTCGAATTCCTGACTTTTTTAGGTGGGAGTACTCGCATTAGATTCCTCACTAATTTTTAAGTGAAAAAAAAAAAAAAAAAACGTGACGAGAAATTGGTATCGGTCTCTTTTTTAATTTCAACTCACTTATAATCCCCCGCAAGTTTCAATTAATCTTATTAGAAATGTACATTAAGGGTTCGTTTAGTTCGCTGATTTGAATTTTTAATTCAAGTTGAGATGTTACTTTATGTGAGAGCTTTTTATTGCAGTAAAAAGGTTAAATGTGACTGTTTCTGAGAGTTTTTTACTATAACAAAACTTAAATTTTAAACTCGAATGGTGAAATAAATTGGGCCTAAAGTTCCTTCCAAAGATAAGGCCGGAGAAAGAAGGCTTTTAATTCTAACATAATATTCATCACCTAAAGGAATATGTTCTCTCTCTCTCGTGATCGTTCCTAGAATATATGTTGTCAATTTTGACATATTATCAGTGTTTTAATTGCCCTCATCGCAAAGCTGAAAACAATACCAAATAAGATCTTTTAACAACAACAATAATAATAATTTATTTGAGATTAAACAATTCTATCGAATTGCGAATGATTATATGTGTGATAGTATTTATTATATCAAAAATATCAATAAACTTGATTATTGAGATGGCTCAAATATCTTTTTTTTTTTTAACTTTTGGAATCTATTTCTTAATTTAAAATTCCTCTTACTAATTGGAACAAAAGAATTAGTATATCTATTTTGCCGAAAATGGGCATGGGTTAGGGTTTTGAATTTACAATCGATAATTTAATAATCGAGTCAATTTCATGATTATAAGTTCATTCCATACCAAATTAGACCATAATAGAGTTATATACATTTTAATTATGTTCTAAAGACTATGAGAGGGGTCATTTGAACGTATTTATATAAATACTACGTTTACATATGAATCCCTAGTGTTCTATTTAGGATTAGAAATAGGCAATAATCGGACATGTTTAAGAAGAAGAAGAAGAAGAAATCGTCTGAAAGTTAAAAGGAATTGTAGCCCCGAGAAAAAAGACCGGTATAGGTTGAAAGGTGGGAATTGTAGAGGTTGTACACAGAAATACGGTATTTACTAATAAATATAGAAGAAAGTTAAAAGGAATTGTAGTCCCGAGAAAAAAGACCGGTATAGGTTGAAAGGTGGGAATTGTAGAGGTTGTACACAGAAATATGGTATTTACTAATAAATACAGAAGAAGAAGAAGAAGAAGAAGAAGAAGAAGAAGAAGAAGAAGAAATCGTCTGAAAGTTAAAAGGAATTGTAGCCCCGAGAAAAAAGACCAGTATAGGTTGAAAGGTGGGAATTGTAGAGGTTGTACACAGAAATACGATATTATTGATAAATACGGTATTTACTAATAAATACAGTGTTAAACGGTCGTTGGAATTGGTACATGAATTTTCAAATAAATATGATATTTAGTAATAAATACGATATTTATTGATAAATACAGTGTTAAACAGTCACCGAAATCGGTGGTCAGATTTTTAGGTAAATATGATATTTACTAGTAAATACGGTATTTATTAGTATATACGATATTTACCTGTAAATACAACGTTAAACGGTCGATGAAGTCGGTGGTCAGCTTTTTTAATAAATATAGTATTTACTAGTAAATACGGTATTAAATGATAAATATAGTATTTACCAGTAAATATAATATTAAATAGTCACTAGAAAACAATTACTGGAAAACGGTCGCTAAAAAACTGTCACAGATTATCAGAAAATGGTCTCCGATCGCTGGAGCCGGCCGCCAGTCCTTTTAAAAAGTATGTTATAATTTATTATTTTTAAAAAAATAAGTATTTAGGGTAAGAGTAAGGTAGAAAAATAAATTTATGAGTATTTTTAAGTTTTTAATAATATTTAAAACTTAAAATATTAAATTAGGCTATAATTTATTTTTTTTTAAAAATATGTTATTAATCACATTACAATTATGCAATTTCACTCCTTATCACAAAGAAGAATTCTCAGCTTATAAACTAGCATGAGACGGTTACCTACCAGCTTTTTTTAAAAAAATTTATTTTATTCTTTTTTTGTTTTACACCAATGGTTTATAACAATCTCCTAATTTCATCGAACGATCAAGCCCGAGAACACTCTCTGGAGTAGAAACAACCACCTTTTTTTTTTTTTTTTTTTTTTTTTTTAAAAAACCCCCTTTTTTTTTTTTTTTTTTTTTTTTTTGAAACAACCACTTTCTTTTTAACCTTTTTACTCCTTTTTTTTTAGACGTGTCTTCTTTTAATGGAAGCTTCCATAAATGTGTCCTTATCGCAATTTCCCTTAGAAAAAAGAGAAGAAAATTAAGGAACTATAACCCTATAACAAAGAAAAGAAATTAAAATTATCAAAAAAAAGAATACCCTGTAACAAGTAACGTATATTATATAAAAGTCATATCATATTTAAAGAAACAAAAATTAATAAAATTTGATATAAAATCTGAGGGTTAAAACTGCATTATCATTGTAGAGAATTTTCTCATACTACACAGAATTCGCCTTCGTGATAATAGTATGTGAAATTTTGTCTTAGAAGAAAGACGGCAAACAATCACTTTTTTTTTTTTTTTTTTTTTCTCTTGAGGCAATTCACGATTATTATGATTACTAGGTTTTTAAGCATACTTTTCTTAAGATGGTTGAAGTTTAATCTATATTGATCCATCGAAGCCGTTAAAACTTATCCAATCATAAAAACAGTAAAATAAAGTAGCTACCGGTAACAATAATTAATGGTCCGTTTAGTTCACTGATTCGAATTTTTAATTTGAGTTGAGATGTAATTTTATGTGAGAGTTTTTTTATTGTAACAAAAAAGTTAGATGTGACTGTTTCTGAGAGTTTTTAACTGTAGTAAAACTCAAATTCTAAATTCAAATCGGTGAAATGAATAGGATCTAAGATTAATTAAGAATGTGATAATTAATAATTTATTATGGCTCTATAAATTTTACCGATTTGAGTTTAGAATTTGAGTTTTATTACAGTAAAAAATTCTAAAAAATAATCAAATTTAATTTTTTTATTATAAAAAAATTCTCATATAAAATCATATTTTAACTCAAATTAAAAATTTAAATCACCGAACTTAACGGACTATGCTATGTTTGGTAGGAAGGAAAGAAAATAGGATAGAAAGGAAATATGGAAGTGATGGAAAATAGCAATGATGGAAAGGAAATTGATTTTCTTTTATGTTGTTTGGTATGAGAATATGGAAGAAAATGAACTTACCTTCACTTGTTTAGTATTGAAAGTTAAATTGGGAGGAAAGAGAAAATTTTACTCGTAAATTACTTTTATACCCTTAAATTTTTGCTTAGATGTTGATGGAGAAAAGAGTAGTTTAGTAACTTTACCCACTTTAATTAATTGTCTTAATTTTTCATCGCATTTTCTGCCTATTTATGAAAAAAAGAAAAATAATGAGACCCACGTGTACTATTTTACACTCAATTTTTTCTTCCTTTTTTTTTTTCCTCTTACCAAACAACTTATATTTTTATTTTTCCTCCCAAAATATCTTCACCTTCTTTCTTCTTTTTACTTTTCTTTCATACCAAACATACAATAAAGGAAAGAATCCAATACCACCACGGCTCTCCAGAAATATTCTCGGCAAAATTTCCGCTGCCCTTTTTCTGCAAAAAAAACTGTCCTTTCTGTGCCTTTTTTTTTTTTTTTTCCTTTTTGGTGTAAGTAATCCTTTGGATGACACTACAAAAGGAAAATGTACATAATTATTCTTCATATAACCCATCATCTCCTTAAACAACGTGCCTTCTCTTGGTGCTCTCTCTCTCCCCCCTCCTCTTTTGTCCAGTACATATCAAAGCCTGTGTATATGCTCGATCCATCAAAATCAAAACATTACGTAAATTGACTACATATGCTCAGCACTAACGGTATATAAATTCAGTGTATGCAACAATTTTTATATGTCATAATTATTATGTGGTTCCGATTAACGTTATGTTTTTGTTTAATCTTTAACTTGTTCATTTGTAGTAGCCCAAAACGAAATACTTTAATGGTAACACAATTTTAAAGCCATGCTCATTAAGTTAGATTTTTTTTTTTTTTTTTTTTTTGCATGGATAAGTTAGATTATTATTCCATTAATAATTAAAATATAAAATATGATTTGATACAAGTACTTAAAAATATATCCAATGACAAGTTTTTTTCTTTATTGGATAAACAATTTGGTACCAAGAGTATTTCTTTGTAACTAGATGGCATATGGCAGATGCTTATACTTCTCTCTTAAGGTCGGCAATATGAGTCACGATACGACAATACGACTAAAAAATAACCCGAATTTTGTGAGTTAGGATTGAGAAAAAAGAAATCAGGTCAGAATTAGGTCGACCTGAAATTGACACGAAAAATACGGGTCAATTTCGGATTGGACCTGTCTAACCCGAACACGACACGAAACTCGTAAAAAACTAAAAAAATACATATATTTTTCATTACATATTTTTGATTTTATCATGAACTTGTGATATCATGATAGTTATACTCAAAATCTTATACTATTATTTGTTTAATTTCAATAGATGTTATTGTATTATATTGTGTTCTGAATTTTAAGTTATTTCTAATATGTAAAAAACTAAATAAAATTATATAATTTTCGTGTCAATTTCGGGTTCACGGGTCAATTTCGTGTCACGGGTCATTTTCGTGTCGTGTCATGTCAACCCGTAAAGTGGTCGTGTCGTGTTCGTGTTGCGGTGTTTAAAAAATTTTGTGTCACGAGTCGTGTTCGGGTTGACTGTAAATTTAGAAAGAAACGATCAAAACACGACACGTGATACGAATTATCATCAATATTCTCTCTACCTCTTTTTCTTCGTTCTTTTTAATGAAAAATGATCTCGTTTATTTCACTGATTCAAATTTTTAATTTTAATTTTACTATAATTAATAACTTTTATAAAAAAATCATATTAATTTTTTTCTATTACAATAAAAAAAATTTATATAAAATTATATCTTAACTTAAATTAAAAATTTAAATTAACGAATTCAACATATTTATATTGTAAAATTACATGAATACCAAATATATGGTTAATGTGATTTTTGTGGTGCAATGATAAGGTCCGCCACTGCCTCCAGCATGAAGCCATACAAGGGACAGAGATAGACAATGGTATGTGTGTTTTTTTGGAGTGTGTGCTTTTACCATATGAATATGATTGGGTTTGTACTCTCCCATGCCACCTTTGGATTCTCTCTCTTTTCCTTCACCTCCCTCACATTTGCCACGTCTCTTACTAACTATTTTTCTCTCAATTCTACTTTACATTTTACATTGTGAGTAATTTGCCACGTCCCTTACTAGGCCTATTTACTCTGTCGATTCAAGTTTAAAATTTAAATTTTACTATAATAAAAAGTTCTTAAAAATAATCACATCTAATTTTTTTACACAGTAAAAAACTTACATAAAATTATATTTCAACTCGAATCAACAAACTGAACGAGAACTATTTTTCTCTCATTTCTACTTCACATTTTACTAACGTGTGTAGAGAACTTAAAAAGTTTTAAAAAAAATTAATTAGAGAACATTTAAAAAAAATTATTTTAATCAACTAAAAATAAAATAATAACACATGCAAAGAAAATTATTCTTATAAAATAAAGTGAGAAATACCATATTTTTAAAAAGCACACAACAAAATTAAAATGAAAAAAAAATCACAAAAATTATAAAGATAAAAAAGAAAATAAGAGAAAAAAAGAGCTAAATGGAGGGAGGGGATAGAAAAGAGCTTGGCTCTTTTATACGTTGTTAGATTTTTTTTTTATTCTTAGAAATTTTATAAATAAGATGCTCTATGCACTTTGTATCCTATTTTATCATTTCTTAAATTATGAAAAAAAATTCATTACGTCCGCTAAATTATATATCTTAATTCAAAATGCCTATTGTATTTATAAACACTAATAAAATGATAATTTTTATAAATACTTCTAAACTATATTTAGTCAACTTACCTATGACAGCTATCAATTTCTTAGTGAAAAAAATAGCTAAAATAGAGTAAGTTATGCGATTCTATGAGGGTGACTCTAAACGTTGACTTATAAAGAAAAACATCATCTCTTAATGCCATTTATGAGGCCTTTGGTGAAATTAAGGAACAAATCTCTGTCCACGTACTAAGTCTAAGTGTGGGCCATTACAAATGATATGAGAGCTATGAAACCCTTGGTACATTATTTTCCATTTACTGGGAATAATAAATAGAAAAATAGTATTCCTTTCTTTAGAAATTTTACTTTATTTTTATATAATGTTAGTTAATAAATTTTGTCTTTATTTGTACATTTACTCGATTAAATGTTTGATTACATCCCTGATTGACACAAATGAAAGGTAATTAATAGTGCAATTGTTGACTTAGTAACCTTAGAAAAATGAAATAAAGGTAATTAATAGTGCTTTTTTTTTTCTTTCTTCTTCTTTTTTGCTTTTCTTAATTAAAATAAAATGACTTTTTTGGTGTTTTCTTTTTTTTTGAGAACACCGATATTCCCTACATATTAGTTGTTATATATATATATATATATATTAAATTTGATCAAAAGTCAAATTAAATTAAAAAAATAATACAGATTTAACAGTTGATAAGCAGATAATATCAATATTTTTA
Source organism: Morus notabilis (assembly GCF_000414095.1). Lineage (NCBI taxonomy): Eukaryota > Viridiplantae > Streptophyta > Magnoliopsida > Rosales > Moraceae > Morus > Morus notabilis. The sequence continues at coordinate 194,029 of NW_010362372.1, forward strand.
AAAAAGACGGAACACCAGATAAGTTCTCTTAAAATAAAAGCCCACACAATATTTTTCAATTCCTATTTTTTAACTCATTAGCAAAAAAAAAAAAAAAAATCTTATTCTTTAACTCAAGACCAAAATTTCTTCATTTTTCTAAGGGTAATGCTCTCGCAGCAGGAAGAGGCAGTTGTCATTTGAAAGGAAACGCCCCTTGTATAGGGTTCCCAATCATAACACCCAATAAGATGGGCTTCTGCAAAATATCGCGGTGAGTTCATTCACGGAAATCAAACCTGTTTGCAAGTTTGGTAAGAAAAAAATAAAAATACTTTTTTGTCCAAATTTTTAATTTTTATAATTTCGGTTAATTTAAAGAAAGAATAAAAAACGCCTCAATAAAATAACACTATTTTACGTATGCCGTTGTTATTAAATTTATCTTATGCCACTAATAGTCTGCATATTATATTTTCATAATCTATATGTTATCTTTCGTAATTTGTAGGTTATCACCTCGTCTACTGTAGGTTATTTTCTGTAGTGACATCAAATTTTTGTGCAATTGCTTAAATAATAAAGTTGAAAAAAATAATGGTTAAACTTAAATTTTTTTCTAATTTAAATATCTAGTTAAAATGAACTAAAATTTATATGTAAATATAAAAGTAAATTACTCAATTCTAAAAATACCCGACTTAAACATTTCCTTGCTCGATATAGACAAATTAAGGATGCAAAGGCTCACAATGTGCTTCAAAATGTATTTGTGGGAAGAATATACTAATTGAAGGGATAATTATTTATATAATTAAATGACTATCAATATGTATTTTCTACTTTTGTGTGTTTTTTTATGATGGATTACTTTTGTGTTTATTTTTATTATTAAATGTAATCTTTGGTTCACAAATTTTTTTATTTAATGTAAATTCGAGACTACTTAATATATTGTTTAGTTAGTAATAGTAAATGGGGTATTTTAGTTAATGAAATGTAATTTATTAATTTATTATTTATAGTTAAATAATAAAATATTATTGCATTAATATGTTAATAATATATGTGCATAATTAGTTAAATAAATTAATTGTTTAGAATTTAAAAAAAGAAGAATTTTAAAAAGGAATATAAAAAGGATATGCAAGGAATATTTTATTTTAGATAAAAGTTAATTAGAAGGGACCATCTTATACGCCAACATATAAGTTAAACTTTCTATTTGTCATATATACATAAAAATCATGTAAAAATTTAAAATATACATATCTAACCGTTAAAAAAATTTAATTTATAAATAGATTAGGCTTTTCAAAGAATCTCTCTAGAAATTAATGGGTAGGAGATGAAAGTGTAAATTTAGGCCTCACTCATTTTATCGATTTAAGTTTTCAGTTTTAGGTTTTTACAGTAAAAAATTTTTAAAAAATATTACTTCTAACTTTTTCTACTACAGTGAAAAACTCTAAAAAAATATCACATCTCAATTCAAATTAAAAACTTAAATTCATAAAGTAAACGAGACCTTAAAAATTAAAAAAGTGTCACTGCAATTGTTTTCTTTCCATCTTCCCTTTCCCCCGCCTCTCTGGCCTAAAAGAAAACACAGCCGTCCTCTCCTCGGGACTTAGCAGAGCACAAAAACCCGAGAAGCTGTTTTTCCATTCGAACTGTAAACTTCAAAAAGTCTTTTCAGTTTCACACAATCCCCTCACTCCCCTTTTTACGGGATTAATCAATAAGAGGTGGCAATAATAGAGATGGGGGAAAAAGACTAAAAGCGTCATCATCCACGTGATGAAAGAAGAACACGTTTAACTCTATTGATTCGAGTTTAAAATTTAAATTTTACGATCACGTTCATTTCACTAATTTGAGTTTAGAATTTGAGTTTTGTTATAGTAAAAAGTTATCAGAAAAAGTCACATTTAACTTTTTTGCTATAGTAAAAAACTTTCACATAAAATCACATCTCAACACGAATTACAAACTCGAATAAGCGAAGTGAACGGCCAATAAAAAGTTCTAAGAAATAATCACATTTAACTTTTTTGTTACAATAAAAAATTTTCACGTAAAATCACATCTCAACTCAAATTACAAACTCAAATCAGCGAATTAAACGGCCAATAAAAAATTATCAGAAATAATCACATTTAACTTTTTTGTTACAGTAAAATTTTTTTAAGTAAAATTACATTTCAACTCAAATTAAAAACTCGAATGAACAATTAAACGGCTCCTTATTATCAATAATATGTTTACCTTTGATTGGTTAATTAATGGGTGTTCGTACCAATTTACACGCACAGACCAATTGATTTTTTGCTAATAAAAAAAAAAGAGATAGTACAAGAATCAATTAATCTCATTGATGAATTGAAAATAATAATAATCTCATTGATGCGTAGTTAAAGGTTTAGATTTATTCTCTATCCATTTCAAATTTCATTACTGGTTCCTCATGAGCTAACCTCCTTTGAAATAATGCTATTTGATATTAGTGGTTTTTAAAAGTATTATTTATGATAAGAATGTGCATTACATATTAATATGAGTAAAATTATGGTTGCCATGTTTTCAAACAAAAAAAAAAATTTATGCTTGCTATCACTTATGTTTATTTTTCTTATTTGTTCCTTTTCTCTCTAAAGTTTAGCACTTTAGCTAATAAGAGCATCTCTAATGCAATACTATTTATTATCTTATGTTTTTTATATATTATATTTTGTGTTAAATTTCTCACTAAGTACACCATATGAAAAATTTAACATTTAATTGAAATGATCACTTTTTTATGTAATCATTATAACTTTTACATTTTCTAATTATTTTAAAAATAAAAGTTCACTTTTATATTAAAATTTAATGATTATAAGAAAAGTAAATTTAGCATTTTAAATAGTATTATGTATTGAAGTAAAAATGAAAATAATATATCATTTTATACTTTTTGATGTTAAATATATAATTGACATTAACATTTGTATTGGAGATAGTCTAATTAAAATTGGTTTAATTACACTATATACTAAAGAAGGTACCCGGGTTTCTGTTCTTTGAACAGTGTCCGGTCCCTTCTCTCCCTCTTATTGTAGAAAATTCCACCCATGTTGTTTTAGTGTTGCTTTTACCGTTTTGCCCTCAGTTTCTTATTTATCCAGTTGTTTTTGGTTGGACTTTTTAGTCATTTTCGCTGGCCCACAAATACTGAGTTGTTTTTTTTTTTCTCTAGTGGGAAAATTATTGTGTGTGGCGAGATTTAGCATAAAAACCAGGTGTCGAAATCCAATTGCGCATCTTCTTAAGTGATATCCACGTGGCAGAATACAGATGGCCTGATAGACAGAGTAGCCACACGTTGTATTTTAACGGTTAAGAAAAGCGCGCTCACGTGAAACTAAAGTAGACGATCCCGTGCATCACTTATTGTGGCTGATTGCTTAACCACATGTTGCATTTTGATTCGCGAGAAAAAGAAAGTGGCGGGGCCCACCTCCGGTTTTACTGATGCCGTTGTCCCCTGCCACACACTGGACGTGCATCTTCTTGCGCGTGTGTTTCACGTGCTAATCGCAGCCGTTAAATTTTTAGATCTAATGGTCTGTGATAAATCTTAGAGTGTTTTTAATTATTATTATTTATTATATTTAATTACTACTTTATAATGGATTTGTAGTATGATTTTATCTGTTCTAAAATCATTTTGCACGATATTTTTGATACGACTTAGATAAAAATACTATAAATGATCAGATTAAATTCAAAAAATACACTAAATAAATTAAAATCACGTCAAATTACATTAAAAATAAATTAAACAAAATAGGTCCAAACGGGCAGATTGGCCTGATCCCTCCACTACCACTATAGGCCTCCAAAAAAGTTTCATTATTAAAACTCTGCCACATATGTTGCACCGCGAGCTCTTTGGGCCACACCACATAGAATTCGGGTCATCGTACTCTAACTCGTTTTTTTTATACCTTTTTTCCCCTTTCGTTTCTTTTTTTTAAAAAATAATTTGTATATTAGTTATTTTAAATAGATCACGTGTGTGACTTAAAATCATTTTTTTTTCTTAATTATTATTATTAATTATTATATTTATTTTTAAGTGATTTATTGGCCGATTTTTTGCACCGTTTTGCGCCAACTTTTTTATGCTACATAGATAAAAGTATATAAAATAATTCGTATGAATTATAACCGTTTAACTACCATCTTGCACCAACTTTCCGATACTACTCACATGAAAATGTTGTGAATAATTCTAATGAAAATATAAATAAAAATATGTTGAGTTAAAGTAAAATCAAATCACACCAAATTAAATAAAAAATAAATTCAAACAAAACATAATAAAACTAATTAAAACACAATAAAATAAGTTAAAATCTTTTTTAAAGTGACATGTATCATTTTTTCTTCTTTCACTTTTTTTTAAAAATAATTTATATAACCGTTATTTTTAAACGAATCATGCCCATATCGCACATATATATATATATATATGTAAATTAATATATATATATATGTATATATAATAAACTTATAACAATTTAAAAATTGATTTTTAATCGTGTGTCATCATTGGTGTTAACTTTTGAATAGCATTTTCATACTACATACTGATTATTTCGTAATTGAGTATTATATGACAACTCACTAGTGTATACTAGAACGTAGAAGCACCAATTCAACTTTCTTCGCCAAATATAAATGCGGACCTTATTTGTGTACTAATTGACTGAAATTTTTTTTAGGGTACTTTGGCACTGATCGAGTTCTAAACAATATTATTCGTTCTCTTTAGTAAAAATTAAAACATAAAAGAACATTAATGGCATCTCGTACAATTATTTAAGTCTTTATTTATAGTGAGCAATTGGCGGAGATCACGATATTATTTAATATGAATATTTAATTAAAAATTAATGTTATTAGTTAGCAGCTTTCCGAGTTCCCTTTATTTCGTTTTGATTCAGTTTCCTTATTTGCTTCGCAATTTTAGTAGTTTCTAATTTCTATTGAGCGAATATGTAATAAATTGTTATTAAAGTCAGTGATGCCTCGTCATATTTCTATTTAGATTTCATTTATTTTATTTCTTCTCAATCTTAGATCATTCCCGACAAGAAAACAAAACAAAAAAAACCAAAGAGAGAGAAAAAGAAAAGAAAAGAAAAGAAAAGGAAAAAAAAAAAAAAACGTCTGTGAAGAAAAATGGGGACAGGTGATAAAGGGCTGCATGTAAACGCCAAGACAAGTGTCTTAAGAGCAAAACCCTAGAGCGTCTAGGTGTAGACACAATCAAGCCAATTTGCTCAACAACCCATTTTTCCAATTTTTTTTCTCTTCTTTTTTTTTTTTTTTTTTTTTTTTTTTTTTTTTTAATTATTGCCGTTTTTTTTTTTTTTTTTTTTTTTTTTTTTTTTTTCAAGTATGGTCGAAGAAGGATCTTCTTTTCTTCTGCCGATGATTCTTCCTTCTCTGCCCTTGTTTTTCCCTGTTGTGTGGCCTATTCTGGTGTGCATGACTGTCCACATCTTCTCCATCTCCACGTGGTCTCACCTTTTGTCGTTATGGCTAGCTTAGCCTAGCCAGCATAAAACCATTATAACCCCAATACACTCACACACTCTCTCTCTCTCAATCTCAATTTCCCATTAATGGGTTCTTGCTCTTCTTCTTCTTCATCACCTCCTCTTTAAAACAAGTATTCAAAAAAAAAAAAAAAAACCCAAAAATGGCTTCTTCTGTTCTTCGATTCAGGAAGCTTTGCTTCATAGAGCCAGCAGTGAAGTCATCGTCATCATGTTCTAGCACTGAAACAACGAGTGATCATAATATTGGTAATTTTGTTGTGTTAGAAGAGAAGAAGAGTAAAAAGATCAAGAGCAAGAACATTAGTAGTGTTGGCAAAAGGGAATGGAGGTGCATAGACTCGTGTTGTTGGGCAATAGGGTGCATATGCACGGCGTGGTGGGTCCTACTGTTTGTTTGTCAGTGTTTGCCGGCCACATTGCCGGTGAGAGAGGCGCCGGGAGAGAGGCTGAGGCGTGACGAGGGCTTGGCGGTTCTCCACCCGGTTGTTCTTGTGCCGGGCATTGTCACCGGTGGACTTGAGCTCTGGGAAGGCAAGCCTTGCTCTGATGGACTTTTCCGCAAGAGGCTTTGGGGAGGCAGCTTCACTGAAATCTTTAAGAGGTAGTTTTGCCTTTTTTGAAATCTTCACTGAAATCTAAATGTCATATTATATTATATTATATTTTACATTAAAAATAGGGAAAAAAAAAGAACAGAGTAGCAACTTTTCTTCTTTTACTCTACTTTATTGATGTTGAGTCTCCTCACTTTTTGAGTCCTTTTTTTTTTCTTTTTTGCTGAAGACAATTTTTTTTTGGAGTCAACTTGTCAACCCATTTGTGCATTTTGTTTCTGATTATAATATTTTTTTATGAGAAGAAATTAAATTTTAAATTTATAGTTATAGAGTACTCACTCTTCTTCTTCTTTTTTAAAAGGAACAGACCTTTTTTCATCACTGCAGGATGCTTTTGGAGTGAATTTGGTTTGTGATTATGTCATTTTTATATTAGAAGAATAAGAAAATACATACGGCAGTAACTTTTTTTTTTTTTTTTTTTTTTTCAATAGTATAGAATTTTCTTACTTTTTGGAGTGAATTTGTGAACCCACTTGTGAATTATGTTCTTGATTACTTCTGAAGCTCTGAAACACTTTGTGATGCTTAATTGGGTATGAGATGACTAAGGATTTGAGCTTATGCTATCAATTATGTATGTTTTGTAATCTTTTATTCCAGTTTAGCTTGCCTAGTAGAGTTTAAAAATTGTCTACCAATAAATATGCTCAAAGTATGTTAAGCATCTCAGACATTTGCTAATGAAGTTTTAGAAATTAAGAAAATCAATCTCTACTGCTTTCAATTCTCTGTTGTCTCTATTCCTACTTATTCACTTTTGGTTCTGCATCATTTTGTCAACCATCTTGTGGATTTTTTTGTTGCAAATTTAGGCCATTGTGCTGGTTGGAGCACCTGTCTCTTCACAATGAAACTGGATTGGACCCACCAGACATTCGAGTCCGCGCCGTTCCCGGCCTTGTTGCAGCCGACTATTTTGCCCCTGGTTACTTTGTTTGGGCTGTTCTCATTGAGAATTTGGCCAAAATTGGCTATGAAGGGAAGAATATGTACATGGCTGCTTATGATTGGAGACTCTCTTTCCAAAATACTGAGGTATAATTGCTTTCTTCTGCTTCTATTGTTTTCCCACTGTAACTTTCCTCTTGTCCATGTGAAAAGTCTTTCATTCCTGCATCTAAGATCAGGGTAGACTGAAAAAAAAAAAGTAACGAATTCTAAGATTCCAAAACTTAAAGCATGAGATAATGCAATTAAAAGTACTGAATTACACTAATATGTTTTCTAATTCGGTAAAAGCAGATTCGCGACCAAGCTCTAAGTAGATTGAAGAGTAAAATTGAGCTTATGTATGTAACCAATGGCTATAAGAAAGTGGTAGTGGTACCTCATTCTATGGGGGTACTTTATTTCCTCCACTTCATGAAATGGGTTGAATCACCTCCTCCGATGGGGGGTGGTGGTGGTCCGGATTGGTGTGCCAAGCACATCAAAGCAGTCATGAACATCGGTCCGGCTTTTCTTGGTGTTCCAAAGGCAGTAAGTAATATTTTTTCTGCCGAGGGGAAAGATGTAGCGTTTGTCAGGTTAGTCTTTGCAATCCATCTATCATATGAAGCAAAATTCTGGTATAATTGAACTTTGGATTACATTTCATCAGATACTAGTTAGTGAAATTATTGAATTTGATCATTAGATCATGATCCAACTTGTATGGTCCAACGCAAGTTCAGTCATGTGAAAGATTTTTAAGAGTTCAACAGAACATAATTTGCTAAAACATGTAATACATATAGTATGCTCATCATACTCATCCTATCTCAATCTGTTTGAGAGTTGGGTTAGTTTCGTTAGAATGTTATGCATAAAGTCGGAGTGAGAAATTTTCACAAGTACGTAACCAACTGTAACTGTTGGTCGTTGCAGAGCTGTGGCTCCAGGTGTTTTGGATTCTGAGCTTCTTGGGCTTCAAACCCTTGAACATATCATGCGTGTATCTCGAACTTGGGATTCAGTCATTTCCTTATTGCCAAAAGGTGGAGATACTATCTGGGGCAATTTGGATTGGTCTCCAGAAGAAGGAAATAGTTGTGATTTGGACAAGAAAGCGAACGCACAGCTTTCTACGGGCGACGTAAATTTCAACCACAGTGATGGAACTAGAGGTTTCCGTGTTAAAGAACCTGTGAAGTATGGAAGAATAATCTCCTTTGGAAAAGCAGCATCACAAATACCTTCTTCTCGCTTGCCTTCTCCAGATCTGAAGGTATTACTATTCTTTTTTCTTTCATTTATTTTTTTTTCCTCCACTTTTCAATTAGCTTGCTGCCAATAACTCCATAGAAAAAGATTTTTGTAGGAAGAAAGTTATTTGGATTTCGGACGTAAGAAGAAAGTTATAGCTGTCCGTCTTACATGGCTCATATTCATGTGTTATAAGTTCCTTTAGTAGTTATATAAATTCAATCTTCTGTCCGAGAGTTATCTGGTGTTCTTGGCCAATATTCCTCAATTTAGTAGATTTTGTCTGCCTTTCGTTTGCTTGTTTCCTGTAAATATATCTTCCCAGTCTTTAAATTCCAGTTTATTTTAACACACGACTGAACTGACTGTGATACAGTTAAATTTACATTCTTTAAGTACAACTTAGTACAAGTCTTGACATGTTTAATTTTTATAGCTCTTAATAACCATAGTTTCTCTCCAATTTTTTGTAGGAACTGCTGCGCCTACGTTCCTCTGCTGGTCTTAGTTTATCATGTGGAGAGGTGTTGACCGAATACGATGAGATAAGCAGGGAGAGCATCAAAAGAATTGCAGAAAATAAGGCTTACACAGCTCAAAATGCTTTCGATTTACTACGCTTTGTAGCTCCGAAACTGATGCAACGAGCTGAGGCTCACTTCTCTCATGGCATAGCTGATAATCTTGATGATCCCAAGTATGACCACTACAAGTACTGGTCTAACCCACTTGAGACTAAGTGAGTACAGATGATATTCAACTCTATTCTGATTTACTTTGAAACCTTCAACATGATCTCTAGATTTACATTGAAATATGCCCTTATGTTTCAAATCAAGTGAAGCACATACCCTTAGTTAACAACTAGTTTCAATGAAAAATATCTCAACCACTTCTTTTGTTTCATTGGTTTTAAATTCCACTACATATTTACGAATGTTTGTTTAAGGCTACCTCATGCTCCGGAAATGGAGATATACTGCCTCTACGGAGTTGGCATCCCGACGGAGAGATCATACGTGTACAAGCAATCCCCTTCTGATAAGTGCAAGAGTATTCCATTCCGAATCGATAGCTCGGCTGACGGAGAGCCAGATAGCTGCTTGAAAAGTGGAGTGTACTTTGTGGACGGTGACGAGAGTGTTCCTGTTTCGAGTGCAGGCTTCATGTGCGCCAAGGGGTGGAAAGGAAGAACCCGTTTCAACCCTGCCGGAATTTCTACTTACATAAGGGAGTACCGGCACAAGCCACCGGCTAGCCTGCTGGAGGGAAGGGGGGTTGAGAGTGGTGCACATGTTGACATCATGGGCAATTTTGCTTTCATAGAAGATGTGATGAGGGTGGCTGCCGGAGCAACCGGTTCGGATATCGGAGGTGACCGGATTCACTCCGATATCGTCAAAATGTCTCAGAGAATAAATGTTCAGCTGTAAGTATGGTTGTAACATTGGTGACATTTATCTCTTCAGAGAGAGAGAGAGAGAGAGAGAGAGAGCTAACATGTGAGAAAAATGTCATGAGAGCAGAGTGAAGGAGGGCTCTGCGTTACATAAGAGGTTAATTAAAGTACATGGGAAATTTAGAATACTAATTGTAACAAATTCTATAGGAATAATGAGCTGTTGGCTCAGCTGCTGAAGAGTGCAAGAAATGTTTTTAGTAAAACTGTCATATTCTCATACTAACTAGTTTGTAGGATTTTGTTTTATTTTGTTTTTTGTTTTTTTGTTTTTTTTTTTTTTTGTGATAAAGATGTAACTGTCGGTTTATTTGAGTGTTTATTTTCTTGTGTCTTTCCTGTGAGACTTCTTCAAGATGAGTACATAGGAGGAGAAAATGTGAATTAGTGAGGTAGGAGGAAAGAAAACGGGTATTGTCTTACAAATTGTTTAATATAATTTTAGTTGAAAAATAAGGAGTTAACGTAATTTAACTATGGAAAATGCTACAATACTGTATCTTCGTTTCCCCTACCCCTACGTATGATCCGACGGCTCAGTTTTGTTGGATTGACACTAGGGCCCACCAAAAACTGATGCATTGGATCGCCACCTGTTTCCTTAACGTTTGGTCACGTTTCAAGTTTTTTTTTTTTTTATTTTTTTTTTAATTTTTAATTTTATGTTGGTATTTCGATCTTTAAAAAATCTTCTTTTTAGTACTTCAAGACAGTTTTTTGAGATACGAAAAGATAAAATTATCTTTATTATTAAATATATAAAAATGCTTTTAAAAAAATCTTAAACATATAACTAAACACTTAAACTTCATTTTGTCCTAAACATAAAGTAAAAATATGCAATATAATTTTTTAAAAAGCTTTTTTTATATATTAAATAAAAGGGCAATTGCTCATGTAAAAATCATGAAAACAAACAAATAAAAACGGTAATTGCGTTAGTGATTTTATTTGGTGAAACAAGAGGATATGCAGTGACGATTCACAATATTATGTTAATGGAGGCACTTAATAATAGGGGTGAACAAAAAACTCGACAACCTATGAACCAATTAATCCACTTAATCCAATTCATTATAATCCGAACCCGACAAATCCAATCAAGATATCAACTCAACCTACACAACCTGACTATTAATTAAGTGAATTTAGGTTGACACATAACCCAAACTCACATAATCTATTTATATATATATAAACAAATATTTTACCATTGAATAATATTTTAGAATAAATATATAAAGGGAGAAGATATATTAGGATCCACAATTTTAGTTTGAATTGATAAATGGCTTCTCTCTTTTTTTTTCTTTCTTTATTATTATTATTTTTTTGAAAACAATAGCTTCTCTTTTTTGATTGAGTTGAAAAACAAAAATACTTAACCTAAAAAAACAAAAAATATTCAAAGGAACGATATGCCGAAAATGACTATTTTAGCTACTGTGCACCCTCAATGTTCTCACCCACTTGAATTCTATTTATGTGGCTTAAAATTGGGCACACTATCAATCGTGCCTCAGGTGGGCACTACCACAACTCCTCCCATATATAATCTCTAATGTTATTAGATATTAATAATTAAGTGAAAATGAATTTTAATTATTGTTTAATTAAGAGGTGAAAGCAGATTAGGGAGAAAAACAAGCACAGTGGACTGTTTGAAGCAGGTGAGAATAGGGGTGTAAGAATTGAGCCCGAACCCGACTAACCCGTCCGAATCGACTCGATCCGACCCGAAAATATAGGGTTATATATATATATTAAATTGGATTCAAATAGGCCCAACCCGCAATGTGCGGGTTGGGCCGCGGGGCGGGCAGTCTTTAACCCGCTATTCCCCGACCCGGCCGTTTCTACCTGGGTATTCTTAAGTTTGTACTCTGTAACCCTAAATCTTCGCCTCCCTCAGTCTTGCACTCTCGCCTCCCCCAGCTTCGCATTCTCGCCTCCCTCGCCTCCTTCTCAGTTCCTTTTCTCACTTCTCACGCCGTTCCTCACACTCGTCGACCGAGTAACCCGAGTAACCTGAGTAATCCGAGCCTACCTGAGGTCACCCGACAGGTTACGGGTTTGTGGGCTTAAGAGGGTGTTGCGGTCTAAAATTTTCTCAACCTGCACAGTGCGGCTCGGCCCAATTTTTCGGCCCAACCCAAGCCTACCCGGCCGAATTACACCCCTAGGTGAGAATCAACGTAAGAAGAAAGTAGTAACTTCCGTTATAACTTCCGTTATAACTTCCGTTACCGTTATATTTCTAGCAAAAAAACTTCCGAAGGAGTTACCTTTGTTTGATATATTGATAATGCGACAGGTTAGGAAAAATTTTCTTTAAAAAAAAAAGATTAATAAAATTGCTCTAAAAGAAAATCAGGATTACTATGTATCAGGTTTTCTATGAAGGTTTACGTTAAAAAAGATTAGTAAAGATATGAAGGAAGTAAGGATATGATAGGATTACTATGTATCAGGTTTTTGAGATTTAAACTTTATTTGACCACTTAATTATATGTAATCAGTTTATTTACGTTGTATATAAATCAAATACTCAGACTTATATGGGACTGCGAGCTGAATTTCAGATATATATATTTTTTATATAAATTTCACATATATATTTAAGTACTAAAAATCTGATTGCTTATTTCTTTTTTTATTATTATTTTGTATTTTCTGATTGTGATAGACATCTATGATCTTACGAATTTGACATAACTTTTTAAGCAAAATGTACTTTTTTGAATTTTGATTATCACAATACGATTAATGATAATTAATTGAAGGCTTATCTTTTTAATCAAATATATAACATTTTTTTGAAGTTCAATTATTATCAATCTGATTAACGATATGAATACTTTACTAATGGCATGCACTTTACAAAAAGGGGGAAAAAAAAGAAAGTAAGAGTTGCTATATAGGTAAATTTAAAATTCTTCTTTCATGCCTTCGTATCTTGACGTTGTATATACATTTATTTCCGCCATCTCTTGTATATATTGATTAAATCTTTTTTAGAATAAAATAAAAAATTAAATCAAGCTTTTCGTGCATTTCTTCCCCTTTCACATCTTTGAAATGATATAAATAGGTTTTTTAGTTCCAATAGACTAAGATTTATTTCAAACCAAATAAATCTAATCTGCAAGCAAATCCTTTGCTACAATGTTTGTCCCTCTCTCCCTCTGAGCATTTACGCATCTTTCCCCATTTATGTCTACAATGATGAATGGATTGAAATTATAACAACGGAATCGCAATCACCGCCGAGCCGATCTGAACCCTCTTGATCGACACCTATAACTATTTCCTTAAAATTCCAACCTAATTCGACTACCAGGCGATGACAGACTTTACCGCCGGTCATGGCTTTGTGAGATGAACGGGCGAATTAGGGTTGGCAATTTTGGTTGTTGCAAACTATTTTATGAAATAGAACCATCAAGTAATTGCAGTAAAAAAAAAAAAAAGTAATCAAGTAAGAAAAACGTAATAGAGAAAAGGTACTACTTTCACACTATTCATAAATTGCGACTAGTTTTTTTAAATTTTGATCGATTCTTCTAGGACTTGGGAGATTTTGATAGCTTAAATTCCAGCATATATATGGAAATTTGAAACAATTAAAACAAAGTTGTATAGATTTCGTTAATTCACTGAGTTAAGAGTACTTTTTACCTTCCTTTGGTTTCGCCCTTTGGATTTTTACTTGGAATGTTTTAATGAGGATCCACAGGGGCCTTGGCATAGGGAAAGTTATGAAAAATATTAAACTTTTATTTCCTCTCCTCTCTATGTTTACAAAGGAAAAAAGGAAACCAAAAAAAAAAAAATTTTTTTTTACTCGTAAAATGAGTCTAAAATAGTTTAAAACTGTAACACTATTATTTTCTTTATTGGTCCCCTAATGCGAGCACGTAGCTCCACAATTTGTTTTTGAAAGGATGTATTTTTTTTTTTCATTATTAGGATGAGGTGGAAATAGACCCACCTTTACTATTAGTAGAGTTATAATTACTATTATTGTAATATTAAATTTCAAAATTATTGTTAGTATTTTTATTTTGAGAAAATAGAGGCCTACATATCATTGCTAATAATTAATGGGAAGCCTTGATTACCAGTTCGCGCACAAAAATAATCCTGTTTCTTATTATATATCTTAGCTTTAAATAATATAATAATAGACTCTTATTCGAAATATAATGGTCATTCCAATATTAACTTATCGTTACGTGTTGATGTTTTAGCCGTAAATTGGGTAGTTTATTATATGTGTGTGTGTGTGTGTGTGTGTGTGTGTGTGTATATATATATATATATTTGTATGTATAAAAATCTATATCGTGCCTTCCTAAAAAAATACAAGCCAGAAATATACCTGGCCCTATGAACTTTACATAAAATATTTATATATTTTTGTAAACTAAAACTTCCCCACATATTCCTAATCAAAATTTCAAGCTTATGAACTGTAAATCAAAATTTCCCCAGAAAATTGCCTCTCAAAGAAGATTGTATCTGTTATCCTATGAATATCGTAGTTAATGGATTGTTAAAAATATAAAGAAACAAAAGTCCTCAAAGAAAATTGCTCAAAAAAAAAAAAAAAAAAAAGTCCTCAAAGAAAAAGATATACTTACGATTAAAGATGTCGATTTCAATGTATTTCTCATTATCCCACTAGCGCTATCTAAGGGTATTGACGACAGTCAATTTCCTAAACAAATTTCGGCCCCGTTCATTTTACCGATTCGAGTTTAAAATTCAAGTTTTGCTACAGTAAAAAGCTATCAGAAACAGTCACATTTAACTTTTTTACTACAGTAAAAAAACACTCACATAAAGTCACATCTCAACTCGAATTAAAAACTCAAATTAACGAACTAAACGGGCCATTCTTTTATCACTGCAAGAAGAGAAATTATCTAGGAAAAAGATGAAGAGGCTTTCAATTTTGTTTGTTATTTTCATAGTGAGTGCTTCACTACTTACGCCCAATGTGGAGTGTCAATTACAGAAATGTACAGGTCTACTCTTCCTTCTTAATTACCCATGCATTGATGAAATATGTTTTGAAAATTATAGTTCATTGTTTACTTTTCAAAAAACGGAAACTCATATTTTGAATTCTTTTTTAATATATTTGGAACTTATACTTTGAATTTATGTTGTTTATAATTTTTTTTTTTTAAATTTTCTCAAGAAAAATTATTTTTCAACTATGAATTTGGTCTAATTAAGGTAATATTTATCTTTTGCCCTTATTTTTTTGGTCAAGGGAAAAAAAAAACGTAACAACTTATTTTAAATTTAAAGGATACTTTTGTAGTTTTTAAAAATAAAGGAAAAATTTTTGAAAAGGTAAACTATAAGGTATTTTTATATAATTTGCTACTAAGTATATATCATATCAGACCTACAGTCACATTCAAATTCATATATTATTGGACAAATATATCTTAATTCAAAAGTACCACAGAAATTAATGTTGGTACGCATAGAGCCATCTTTGGCATTACAAGTTTAAGCACACTTCAACACAAAACATGCTATATACAACAACATCGAATAAGTTCTCCAAACTATTAATTGCTTTTTCACAAGGCATTATTTTACGGTCTTTTATAACCAAAGGAATTTACAATCACATTATCAGACCTTTCACATTGTCGTTACACATACACCAACTATATATATGATATATATATATATATATATATATATATATTCCAGCTCCAAACTATTAATTGCTTTTTCACAAGGCATTATTTTACGGTCTTTTATAACCAAAGGAATTTACAATCACATTATCAGACCTTTCACATTGTCGTTACACATACACCAACTATATATATGATATATATATATATATATATATATATATATTCTCTCTGT
>NW_010362372.1:211156-221876 GCF_000414095.1 Morus notabilis
ATATTTAATATGAAAAAAAAAAAATATATATATATATATATATATATATTAGACCGTATTATGCAATTTAACTTAAAATATCGTATTAAAAACATATAAAATATTTCACAAATATAAAGCCTCGGGCTTGGTTTTTGAGATCGACGTTGGGGTCGAGTTTCTTGAAGTTATGTTGGGTTTATATTTTTCAAAATTAAATTTTGACCCCTTAACTTTTTAAAAATATTTTTTTTGCCCCTTAATTTTTTGAAAATTATAATTTGACCCCTTTTATTTTTATTTTTGGAAAAGACCTCAATGTAGCAACTCTATTTTCTCTCTTGCTTTCTCCAAATGTTGGGTTCGGGTCGAGATTAAAGTCGAATTAGGTTATGATTAGGCTTAAATTTTGTCTTATTACTAACTAATACGTAAACATATTACAATGGTAAAAATAGTATAATATTTTATAATACTACCAACCAATGTATTGTATAAAAGTTATATAATGCAATACAATACTATACGATATAATACAATACAATACAATACGGTACACCAAACATGCTCTAAGAGACGTTTCTTTGTCAAAAAAAAAGTAAGCTTTGCTAATTGTTGTAGTAATTTTGACCCCACATGCAGCTGCAATTAACAGCAATTACATCATTACAAATTAAAAAATTCTAAACTCAACTGATGTGTTATATTAATTGTTACATCGGTTTTTCATAATTCACTGAATTTAATTAATGTCTGGTTAATTAAATTACTCACTCAGTGAGCATCACTCATCTTTAAATCTGCACGGTGAAATCTGTACGGCTAACAGAGCGCTATTTTCTGAAAACTTCAAAAAATTTTCCTGAAAAATAATGAATGGTGAACTCCCTTCAACACTGTAAATATTTTCTAATTAGAATTTCTCAAAACATTATACCTAAAAATCTAAGAAGCTCACAAAATGAATAGTCTTATATTTATAGAGTAGCTTACATAGACTTCTTCTCAAAGTCCGATAATTGATTTCACGTACAACTTGAATTTTCTTTGATTAAAATAGTAATTATCCTCTTTTTAAACTGCTGCTCTATGTGATATACCCACAAAATACTCGACGTTTATCCTTTTCGGTTTATACTTAGAAGAAGCTTATGCATAAAGCTCCATAAAACCAACCGGATATATATACATATATATATGATATATATATATATATATATATATATATATTCCATCTTGGTTAACACACACAAAATATATAAAAAAAAAAAACAAAAAGTACAAGCAACAAAAATTTGATAAAAAAAGACAGTTGATTTATTAGGCGAGGGACCATCAAATCATCAACCATAATTCCGTTGGCGGCTTCAGCTTCGGAAGGATGAAAACATGCTAAATTAGGGTCCGTTTAGTTCGTTGATTCGAGTTGAGATGTGACTTTATATGAAAGCTTTTTACTATAGCAAAAAAATTAGATGTGACTGTTTTTTAGAGTATTTTACTGTAACAAAACTCAGATTCTAAATTTAAATTGGTAAAATGAACGGAACCTTAGTATCTGTATTCATATTGAATAATATTTGATAGACGTCAAGTCCCAACAGACGCAGCATTTGTGTAATAATGAGGTTTCCACTTACCCCAAAATGATACAACAAATTCATCAGGCCTTGTGATAAGCTCGTTTAGCGATTGATGAAAAAAGAAAACACAACCTTTTGCAAACCAAGATGCATAGTCTTCAATTTTTTAGTTTTAGAAAATCTTTTTGTTCTTCTAGTACTGTACCGCTCGGAAGAGGCTATCGATGCCACTGCTCTAGTTTAACGTCAAATAAAAGAAGGTAAAATCGGAAAGCCAAAAAAAAATTTATTTAGTTGTTCCATCATTCAACAAAACTAACAAAAAAAAAAAAAAAAAAAACCACCCAACAAACATTTTTAAGAATATTTCAGACCACTGTTTAAGTGATATACATACAATTACATGTGCGGCACATTCAAAGTCCTTTAGGTCCGTTTAGTTCGCTAATTTGAGTTGAGATGTGATTTTATGTGAGAGCCTTTTACTGTAGTAAAAAAGTTAGATGTGACTGTTTCTAAGAGTTTTTTACTGTATTAAAACTCGAATTCTAAACTCGAATCGGTGAAACTCGAATCGGTGAGTTACTTGACTAAGACAAAATAAACCAAGCAATATATAAATAAAACACCGGTTCATATGCTAGAGAAAGAAATAACCAAGGACGTATCATCTCATTAGCCAGAAAGTGGTTGGCTGCCTCCAAAGAATAAAAACCATCCTAAAACACGTATTCGGTAGCGTATTTAGATGTTTCAATTGTCAAGCAATAGCATATTAGTGAGGTTTCAATCAATCTCGTGCCGCAACAACCTCTTCTTATATCAAAGAATCCTGAAAAAAAAAAGGAGAAATAATACTGCCCATGCATGCACTTTATTCAAGAAGTAAAAACAATAAGAACACGAAGACAACGCACCATATTCAGCCGGATTTATGATAAGATCATACAGTGGACCATGTATTTCAAAAACGATAATGGTGAGCCTTGAAACCTGCTTTGCAATAATTGAGATGTGTCATTAAGCATTCTATTGAAGGCCAAAGGCATCTCGATTCATCCGCTCAACAATCAGATAAGTGGGAGTGTCGTCATTTCTATCTTCCTAGCTCCTAATCCATACAATTCCCCATTATATATTTATTAAAGCCAAAACTGCTATTTTTTCATGCACATTACACAACTACAATTCCTGAATGTGTTTTTTCTTTTTTTTTTACCCGTAAAATATGTATTTGTCAAGACTTTCAACTTTGAGAAAGACCTCGAAGAATAAGGCAAAATTTTGCACAAGGACGTTTGAAAATTTTTCAGGCATCTTAACAATATTAAGAACGGGATTGACATAGTAATTTTGTACAAAATCACTATTTCCTGAACTTAATATGTGTGTGCCATGAGAAAAGATTAACGAAGCGTTCTCAACCCTACTAGCTCAACCACCTCTTCTTAGTACTGCTTATAATAGCCAAACTGCTTCGAAAGTGGAATAGCAGGCTGCAATTTAAAACTAGCATTCAGGCAATTTTTCAATATATATTTCTCAGTGATGAGATTATTAAAATAAAACGAAATTTACTAGATAGTTTTCTATAGAATTGGTGTTTACAAAAGTGTTTGTTGTTTCATCAGATAGCTAGAAGCAGAAGATGCAAAGTTTGCACCAATTAAGAGGCTTCGTCCGCTAGCTTCTCCACTGATATAAGGTGGTTGGTAGGAAGAAAAATTAAGCATCTCAGCAGTTGTCAAGAAACTCAAAGCAACAAAGAAAAGAAATTAGAAACAAAAAAAGAAGAAAAATATAAAGAAAACTATTACAGATTCTGCTTAGAAAGTGATGACCAAAAGCGGAAAGGATTGATTGTTAAGAGTGCTGGATTTTGTAAGTAAATTACCTATGAAATCAGCGGAAAGGATTTTCTATGTTAGTAACGTACTCACATTTATTAGTAATTTACTAGGTAATCTGTTATAAGATATTGCCACTGATTTCATAGGTAATTTACTTACAAAATCCAGCATTCTAACAACCTATCCTTTCCACTTTAATTTGCTCATCTCATTGTAAGCAAGTTCTGTAATAGTTTTTTTCTTTTTTTATTGTTTCTTAATTCTTTTATTTTATTTTTCTTCGACTTTCCTTGACAACAGCTGAAAGGCTTAACTTTTCTTCCTATCAACGACCTTATCTTAGTGGACAAGCCAGCGGACAAAACCTCTTGATTGGTGCAAACTTCGCATCTGCTGCTTCCTCCTATTACGATGAAACAACAAACTTTTTTGTAAACACGAATTCTATAAAAAAAGACATTCTAATACACGTCGTTCCATTTTTAATAATCTCACAACTGAGAATACATGTAGAAAAGTTGTCTGAATGCTACTTCTAAATTGCAGCTTGCTATCCCGCTTTCGAAGCAACTCGACTATTATAGGGAATACCAAGAAGAGATTGTTGAGCTAGTTGGGGTCGACAACGTTTCGTTAATTTCTTCTCGTGGCATACACATATTAAGTTTAGGAAATAGTGATTTAGTGCAAAATTACTATATCAATCCTGTTCTTAATATTGCTCAGACACCTAAAGTGCAAAAATTTGCAAGATTCATCAAGGTCTCTATCTCAAAGCTCAAAGTCTTAACACACACATGTTTTAAGGGAAAAAAAAAATACATTTAGAAATTGTAATTTTTGTAATGCGTATATAATAACAATTGTGGGTTTAATATATATATGTGTGATAGGAATTGTATGGATTAGGAGCTAGAATGATAGGAGTGATGATACTCCCACCGATTGGATGCCTACCGAAATTTATTAAACTGTCTGGATTTGGACAAAATTAATGTGTTGTGTTAGTTTATCAATCCATCCTAAAAGCTTACGCTGTTAGGAGGTGGGCCAACAATAGTTTTATACTTTAGCATGTTGAGCGTATGAACCGAGATGCCTTCGACATTCAATAGAAGGTATAATGACACATCTCAGTTATTGCAGAGTGGCTTTCGGGGATCACCCTTATCGTTTTTGACATACATGGCTCTCTATATGATCTTATCATAAAGCCGGCTGAATATGGTGCTTGTTTTTTTGTTTTAATTGCTTTCACTTCTTTTATAAAGCGCATGCAAGGGCAATATTATTTGTTTTTACAGTGAATTTTTATGTAAGAAAAGGGCTGTGGCGGCACGGGATTGATTAAAACCTCACTATTACGTAATTCCTTGACTATTGAAACAAGTAAATACGCTTCTGAATATGTGTTTTGGGATGGTTTTCATTCTTTTGAGGCAGCCAACCACTTTCTGGCTAATGAGATGATTGTCGTTGGTTATTTATTTCTCTAGCATATGAACATGTGTTTTATTTATGTAGTGATTGGTTTATTTTGTCTTAGTCAAGTAAGTCACTTTAAGGACTGATTAAATTCACTGTGCATGCAAATGTACAATTGTATATCACTTAAACAATGTTCTGGAGTATTCTTACAAATGTTTGCTGGGTGGTCTATTTTGTTAGTTTTATTGAATGATGGAACAACTAAATGAATTTTTTGGCTCTCCGATTTTACCTTCTTTTATTTTACGTAAAAATAGAGCAGCGACATCGATATAGCCCCATCCGCGTGGAAGGGAATTATCTCTCTCAATGAACGGTCAAATTTACTATATTTTTCCAGAAAGATTTATTTGGTTCATGGATATTTATATCAAAATTTTTATCTTGCCTTATTTTACATGAAAATTGCTCTCAGTCAGTAGGCGGATTTAAGTACAGTTCAGTGTCGTCCCCACTCAAATTTTTTTGAAAAAAATATATTATCTTTAAAAATTTTAAAATTTTACACTTAAGTTCCCACTGAAATAATATATACTCCTACTAAAATAAATATATTTTCTTATATGCCTCCACTAAGATAAATATATTTTCTTATATGCCCTACACTAATTCACTTTACTCTTATATATTTTCTTATATATATAGATTTGGTAAGTAAAGGAAGATCAGAATCAAGAGGATTGTATTTTTTTTTTATTCTTTATAAGTACTTATATAGATTTGATAATTTGGATTGCTGTTCGTAGGACTCTACATACAGTACCATGGTTGTGGTAACGAGGAATGAGCAAGAAAAGGGAAGTTTCTGAAATTCAGAATATATATATATATATATTATATATAGCTAACAAGAAAATTAACGGAACCTTTTGCTTTTGACAAGGTTTGTGGAATGTCCTTTGGTGAGAAAATTATAAACTCTTGAGCTTACAGCTAGCGTTTTGGAAGTTAGAGCACAAATTAAAGAGATTATTATGAGTTTCTTTACTCATATTATATAGTTGAGGTTCTTGGTCTAGCATCGCAACAGAAAGACTTCTATATAAGATAGTTGTCATATTTCCCTCATAGAATTTTGTCTTATTTTTCTTATTTACGAAAGTAGATGAGTCACGTACCTGGTCTTTCTATCGAACATAGTTGTCACACACAATATATGTCATGTTTTTGGTTTGGCTCAAAAGTACATGACATACTTTCTTATTAAAAAAATATGTATGCATATATATATAGTACGTTTAATACAATTTATATATAATTTACAAAACAGTGTCTCTGAAAGTTTGCATGTCTAAACGTCAGGAATTGTGACAATTTAGTCTTTGAACTTCTAATTTGTTAAAGTACTCTTTGAACTTTTATTTTTTGGTAGTTTTTGTTAAAGTATAAAAACTATTGTTGGCCCACCTCCTAATAGCTTAAGCTTTTGGGATAGATTGGTAAACTAATATGGTATCAGAGCGGGGGTCCTGAGTTCAAACCCCCGTAATTGCACTCTTTATCCCTATTTAAAATTGCCATAATGTGTTGGGTCTTTAATATATATCGAGCTTAAATATTCACATGTTGGGCATTCCAATTAATTTACCCACACGATTGCCCATTGTCCAACCCACACGTGAGGGGGAGTGTTAAAGTATAAAAATTATTGTTGGGCCACCTCCTAATAGCTTAAGTTTTTAGAATGGATTGGTAAACTAACATTTAGTTGTTGATACTAAAATTAACAAACAATTTCTGAAACTTAACAGCAGTAATCATTAAGTTTGTGGCCGAGTATATGGGACTTTGCGATTTGATTGTTCTTTTTGCTTATATATATATATATACATACTTTTATTTATTTACTAATATTAATTTTCTTATGTTTGGGTTTGGAGATTCATGCCTGTTATGATTATTAATTTTTCGACTTGTTCATGATGCCATAATTTTCTTTTTTTTAATATAATCAACTTGATGTTAAACATGATACAACAAGCAGTGATTTAACAACTCTCTCTCTCTCTCTCTCTCTCTCTCTCTCTCTCACGTTCAATATGACATACCAAAATTATTAAACATTAATCACTCATTCTCTCTCCCTGGATGTAAGTGAAGTTTTCTCGTGCAAGGATACATCTTTTTTAAATAATATAACAGTAACAGCAGAATATATACACTCATATGAAAAGTAAGCATTCACGTTTCATGAATGATTTCTTGTAAGTCCTAATTACCTCAAGCTTTATTTATACACATAGTAGTCTGCAAACAGTTAAAGTAAAAGAAGTTTTGGAGAGTAATTCTGGGTTTCCAAAATTTTATGCAGACTTCTTGTTTTACTCCATGAATTGTTCATATTCATGCGTTGTTCAAACGTCATTCTTTAGAGAATAGACTTCTTCAATCAGAGACTGACTGGAAGTTCTGAAATGGAAAGCTTTTTTAAAAAAAGCTTTCCATGATAGAATCCCCAAGTCAGTGTCTGAAATGAAAAGCTTTAGCATACTTACTGCGGTAAATATTTTATCTCTGTTTATCTAATTCTAACAAGTTTTGCACTTTTTTGTTGGTCAAACTTCTTTGGAGGAGGAAAACTCTTGATTGGAGGCAAGTTTGCATGAACAATCGCTTAACAAAGGAGCCCAATGCAAAACCTACTCAAGTATCTACCAGATTCCTCTTCGGCATGGAGGTTGGGGACAACCGACTACGTTTTAGTAGAAAATGAAAAATAATCTAGTAGATTATAACAAATAATCTAATAGATTATTCTCTAGTGTCCGGCACCAACAATCAATATCTGGTGCCGGTGACTAGTGACTATCTTTTAGCAGCATCTGGTAGATTACCGGTGGTAATCTTTAAGTGTTACCTTTCTGACTTGCAGGGTAATTTTGTTGGGAAATAGTAGGAAATAGGCCAATATGAAAAGCTTAAGAAAGTATATATGCCAATTTTTAGTTATAGAAATTAATAGGCCATAACTTATCAAGTTATGATTCATAACCAGATAAATTATAGACAAACTTGTCTAGTTATGGTTCATAACTAGATAGGTTATGAACAAACTTGTCAAGTTAGGGTTCATAACCAGATAAGTTATGGACAATAACTTGTCAAGTTATGGTTCATAACCAGATAAGTTATGGACGAAAATAATAATTTGGCCTGTTTATTAACTTATGTAAACTATTGACTTATTAATTGTAATTTATCTCAAGTCTTGGCCTATTTCTCTCTTTCTCCCTTTTGATAATTCATACATTGTTGACCTTCGACGGGCTCATTAACGAGGCACTCAAATATCAAAGGAGCAAAACCCAAATATCTACTCTTAATTATGGGGGTATTCCTAAAGTTTCCAACTAAAACTTAAGTGACCTTAAAAGCCCAACTTAACTTATTGTTATTAGGGTCATGTACAATTAATAATCAAGGTTTAACTAAATTGCAAAACTAATTAACCAATAATTAGTTGAAGTGAAATTACGTAACCTTAAGTGAAAGTTTAGTAACCAAGTAAATGTTTTTAAGTTAAAAAATTAATTTTAAATAAATAAGTAATGGTTCGAGAAATGAGATCATTACATTCTCTTATAAATTATTCTAAGTTCCCAAATAATACGGAAAGTGGAAATCGTTGACTTATCTATAATCTAATTCAGCACTCCTACTAATCAAAAGCCTGCCAGAGAAAAAAATAATAATAATAAGAGCGCCCCATTTCAGCAAAAGACATGTTAGGAAGATCTTAACACAGGCTTAAAGATTTACACAAGAATCGTTCAAAAAAAAAGAACACAGAATATTTTATTGAGGTTCGGATTCAAAGAATTCTATGTTCCCGTTGGGCTCACTTGCGAAAAACCATTTCCACTAGTTAAGAATTGATTACACCATCAATCCTCTCCACCCGCAGAGATTACAAGGAAAAACAACCCAAAAAAGAAAACTGTACAAAGAAGACCCAACCACTACCGTGGTTCTCAGGAAAAATACCCAGTGAGTAAATCAATCTCTTTATCCAGATTTTCTCAGTACCCAAACACAAATAACAGATCTCTCTACATAAGAAACGCAAGCCATTCTGCATAAGTAAAGCACTAAACAAAAGCTTGACTGTCAAATATCAATTTAAGTGCGGATTTATGAAATGCGCAAGAGTTTCAATATCACAGGGGTTTGATGTGTAAAAATACAAAGACAGAGGTCCGAAACTTAAAATTGCTCCTCAGTAATACCAAAATTGATCCTCTTTTTTACTTGGACTCACATGAAAAGGGTGTCATAGAAGCTAGAACAGCTCAAACGACACTTCATGATCAAGACACTCCATGAACCATTTCTTTATTTTTACTGCAATACATTAATATTATTTGATATAGGTTGTAATTGTTACACGGCCAGTCTAGTTAACAAGTACAGTTCTACACTTTACAATAAAAAGAAAGTTGGAGCTCTTAAAAATTGGCGGCTTATTACAAGTAAGGGGCAGAATCGGTTTTACAGTCATAACTCAAGGAAAACGTAAATTCCTATTACACATTTACTAGCATTAATATTATAAGCAATTAATCTCTCATCTCCCAAGCTCAAATCTTGAAAAACAAATATAAGATTTTATCCACTATAATTCCCAATAAAGGGTTTTGGTCTGTTGGATTATTATCAATATGAGTCATACACTTGGCCAGCCATCAAAGTCTAAAGTAATCATGGTAAGTGTTTCTTAAAGAGTTGAACAGGAGAAAAATATTGTTTAAGACAATTACCATGCATGCATATTATAAACACGACATAGTCTTAGGACTCGTTCATTTCACCTATTCAAGTTTTCAGTTCTAGGTTTTTACAGTTAAAAGCTTTCAGAAAATGTCACATCAAACTTTTTTTGCTACAATTAAAAGCTCTCAGAAAATATCACATATCAGTTCGAATTGAAAACACGAATCCGCGAAGTGAACGAAGCCTTAGTTCATACATCTAAAAGTTGTTTATAGGCTTTGCTCTTGGGAAGACACAGATTATGACTTTCAATGTAAGATCAGCTCCAAAGTCTTTATCTCTCTTGAATTTTCCTCGTAACAGCCTCATTAAAGTTGTTTTTAATGCTATTTGGAGATTGTTTATACATAGTAGAGTATATGGACATCATTAAGTAATAAGCTACGATATGAAAATAGGATATGTTGTGTACGATTGTATTTGTCAACTATTTCTAACCTCAAGATGCATAACAGGTAGATTTTTATAGGTGATCATCACCAAACATGCACAGTTGGTACCCAATTTCCGAATAACAAATGGGATGAAAATAGCATACACAGATTTATTTGCTAATTCGATTTTGCTACAGTAATTAAATTGAGTGATCTGGAAAAGTTTAAAGATACATGACTTTGTCAATGGTATTTTGATTTATCCCACCACTAGTAGCATGTCAATGGAACTATATGTGATGTTTCACAAATGTCAAAACTCAGGCAAAGCGACCTCTAAATCTTTTAAGAAACTGTAAGTATATATATTCAAAAAGTTGAACATGCCTAGAAAGATTTCTACAAACTTTCATTCGCGCGCTTATAATAATATCATCCTTCATATTTGCAGAACGTACATATTGATTATAATAATGATCCTTTTCGCCGTTTACAAAAAAAAAAAAAAAAAAAAAAAAAAAAAAAAAAAAAAAAAAAAAAATTGTCTTTTCGCCTTAATATCTAGAAGCGGTGGACGCAAAGTTTGCACCAATCAATCAGTTACTTCCAGCACCAACTACCGAATCTCCGAATATGAACAATGCTGGAACAATTTGCCCATAAGACCTAGGGAAAG
>NW_010362372.1:221907-282458 GCF_000414095.1 Morus notabilis
GAGAAGAGAGAGATTAAAAAAGGAAGACATAATGGAACTCATAAAATTCATAGCTGTTTCTTTCTTTTTCTTTTAGCTGCCAAGGTTGTTTAAATGTGTTCAGTCACTAGTTATGAAGACGCATTTG
Organism: Morus notabilis; assembly: GCF_000414095.1. Lineage (NCBI taxonomy): Eukaryota > Viridiplantae > Streptophyta > Magnoliopsida > Rosales > Moraceae > Morus > Morus notabilis. The sequence goes on from NW_010362372.1 coordinate 222,035, forward strand.
TGGCCTTGTGGGGAAGGGAGAAGAGGTTTATATAGAGCCTGGAAGATATGCTGTTTGCAAACAATTTGTATGTCATGAAAAGATCATTGATCCGGTTCAAGAAAACTGAGCCTTTTTTAACTTTTACTTGCTTTTCTTGTTATCATAACCTTTGAATTGGCGTCACATAAAAGATATTTGTGAGGGCAAATGTTATGTAACCTTCCATTTCTTTAAAAAAAAATAATAATAATGATAATAAAAAAATAAAATCTTTCACCTCTCCACGCAGTCATTCTGGTGCAAGCCAAACAGTGGTTGGAAGTTTGCTTTAATTATTGTTGGCAGTTCATCGTCGATATATGCGCATTCATCATAGTCATCAAATATGGACATTTGCAGGGGCAAGAAATGGCTACCCATATAAGCCAAAGGCAACGAGAGAACCGAAGACATTAAGAAGAGAGATTTGAAAATCTATAATTCTTTGTTTTATTGCCAGCCAAAAGTAGTTTAGCCATTCACTTTGTGGCTTTGAAGATGTGGTTTTTGGGGAGGGGAGAATATTTATATATATTGAGCCTCCATCGAGAGAGGATTTAATTAAAATAGTGTATCATGCATTGTGAATAAAATACCATTTGGGTTTCATTGTCATGATCTTGAAATGACTGCCCTACTTTTTCACTTTTCTTGTTGTACAGTTTAACTACTTTCAATCAAAAAAGGAAAAAAAGAGAGAAAGAAAGAAACTGTCCAACTAACACCAAGCAACTTTTTCCTTTTTTTTTTTCACGAATCTATGAACTATCTTCTGTCTAGTTTTATGAGATCCGGAACATAAGATTTAGAAATGGCCAACTTTGTATTGGCTGAGTAAATAACTTAATAGTACAGTATACATAACAATTTTCAATATTTGTAATACATAACAGTAGTCATGAATTCTTATATATAATTTAGCGTCAAGTTTTTTCGACTAAATATAGTTTTTGACCATAAAGTTTTTTCTAGTAAATATAGTTTTCGCCTATATATACTAGATATTAAGTTAAAAATTAAACTCTTTTCAATTATAAATTATGTTATAATTGAAGCAAAAATTTTGCACATATATAAATCTAGCATTTGATGTAGCGTGATGCAGATGACATATCTTCCTTTTTCTAAATAAGAAAAAATGAATACTATTTTGGGAAGATAAAAAATAGATATACCATGCTAACAACATGAGTTATTACCAAAAGGAAAAAAAAAAAAAAAAAAAAAAAGCTATATCTCTATCTCTACCATGATCCGTCATAAAAGAAATATGGAATATTAATGTATCCTACAATATATATTTATAGTAATACTCTTGTCTTCCTCTGGTAGCCTAATCGGCATATGGGTAGGTTTTTAGTGTTCCTTTAATGAACTTCCACAAATAATTAAAGCAAACTTCCCTACGGTTTCATTGAATTCTCCAATGGTTTCTCTCTTTTTTGCCCATCTCATAGATGCAATTTCTCTAATATGAGTTCTCATCTTTTTCTTTCCTATTTTTTCTTATTAACCTTTTTGTCATTATTCTTTGTCAACGTACCAGCTATCAATGAAACAAACCTCTTGGAAGTTTGCTTTAATTATTGTTGGAAGTTCATTGATGTTACTATATACTACTTCTAGCGTTATATTTTTTTGGGAACTTTCGTTTTAATTTTTATTCTGAAATATATATTTTTTTATTTCGCATTCTTATAATTGAATAGTCTGATTCTGAAGAATAAAAAAGTTCAATTAAATATATCTATGTTTGTATATTAGAGAAAGTTAATAATATATATATATATATATATATATTTGTATATGTACATGTACATGTACATGTGTATGTATTTATGTGCATTCTTATATTTCGATAGTCTGATTCCCAAAAAAATATAGAAAAGTTCGATAAATTATATATGCATTAGAGAAAGTTACTATTTTATGTGTACTTTTATCTTTATTAATATTTATTTTCATATTCTGCAATCTCTAGATTTGATAGACAGAAATTGCCTCTTCAATCTTTAAATTAATGCACATGAAAGCTTTTTATAATTTTGCTTCTTCGTCCATCAATCGCCAATATATACAAGAGGCCCGTTACTGTTGGCCCTGCATGGCCAGAACCTCAAGACTGGGCTGGGATAGCACTCAGAAGTTGCCGGAGCTAAACAAATATTTGGTATGTAACGACCTGTACTCCCACCTGGTATGATATTGTCCACTTTGGATATGAGCCTTCACGGTTTTACTTTTAAGCTTCACCCTAAAAAGTCTCACATCATTGAGAGGTGGTGTCATTCCTTATAAATCATGACCTATCTTCATCTTCAAGCGATGTGAGACTGCACAACTTACCATTTCTTGGCCTTGTGCCTCAAGGGATTGATGGTTGTCACAATCACCCCTCCTTATGGGGGCCCAACGTCCTCGTTGGCCACATTTCTGGCTGGATAGAGGCTCTGATACCATATGTAACGACCCGCACCCCCACCTGATATGATATTGTCCGCTTTGGGCTTGAGCTCGCACAGTTTTACTTTTGGACTTCACCCCAAAAGGCCTCATACCATTAGGAGACGGTGTCATTCCTTATGAATCAGGATCTATCTTTATCCTCATGTGATGTGAAACTATACAACTTACCTTTACTTAGTCTTGTGCCTTAAGGGATTAATAGCTGTCACATAGTCCTACCAGAATGGCGTAGAAATTCTCAGTATGATGCCCTTTTGGCTGCATGTACAATCAACCTAGTCATGTTTTGCTGTGAAATAGAGGGACCAAAATCGCTACTCTCGTAGTTTGGCTAGTCATGTTGGGCTACTCGAGCTTGCTACAACTGTTAAGAAAAAAACTAAGGAAAGAATCTTCAAGGATGTAAACAAACACGTGGTTAAATTGTTTGGACAAATACAAAATTTGAGTCCTTGTATGCCATTTGAATCCCCTGTTAAAACTGAGTTTGGGCTTTTTGTTTCTCACAGCTATCAAATGGTGTTGTAAATGGTTTCAATGCCACTCAGCCACAAAATAAATAATAAAAATAATAAAAACTAATAAAAAATAAATAAAGGTTTCAATGCAACTATGTTAAATTCTTCAACCAGAGGCTGAATGGCCAGATCAAATAGAACCAACTTTTGGGAATTTATGCAAAAATATTTTATAAAACATAACAATAACATATTCTGATGAGACCCCACACGATCAACTCGTTCTTGGTATGAGATTATACTGGTTTCTAACAGATCAAGAAACGTTGAAGAAGAAAAACAAATTAAAACTCTCAAAATATATATACATATATATATATAAATATATATTTTAGTCATTAATTGAAGAAAATTTTTTTCCTTCTGCTATTAACTTATTGAAAGTAAAATAAAACCTTTGCGAGGAAAACTATAAAACTAAAAGCCAGACTAATGACGGTTTAAGAAAAAAAAAAAAAAAAAAACGGAAACTTGAATCTTACCTATTTGTTTTAAGATTTTTAAATTTAAATTCTAGTTATTCATTGCAAGATAAAATAGTTGACTGCTGATCATAAAATCTTCACAAGATAAGAGTTTCGGTACTTTTTAAAGAAAATTAAAATCTGAGCTCTGAAAATCTTATCTTTTTAACTTTTTTAATTAATCTTATAGAATTTAAAAAACTTATCTTGAATGACCTATATTTACTATTTTTTTTTAGTTATTGGCACAAATGGTCCCCAACCTATTTAGTAATTGACAGTTTGGTCCTTAATTTTTTTTCTTGGCAAATCGACCCCTAACTGTTTAAAACAAGTGCAATCTAGTCTTTTCCGTCAAGATCCGTCCAAAAGCCGACAAGGGAAGCCCTAACCACCCACGTGACTCAGATTGTTGGTGGAAAGATAAATTGCCCTCATACGACACTCTGATCGCTGGAAAAATGACAAAGTTGGCGGAGATCTAACTAGAGATGGTCGGAACTATTCCGGCAACCAATAATGGCAAACTTGGTATGGATTTGTTCAGCTCGACGAGAGGAGTCTAAAGACACCACTTACCAGAGAGTTGGACGTTGGACGACTCCGGAATCTGCATTGGAAGGTGTTGTGGCCAGAAATTTCAAACTGAAATTCCGGCCGATTCGCCGCCAATCGGCCGGTGAGGTGAGGGGGGTTTTGTAAATCATCTCATGGGCTCTCTGAGTCTCGTCTCAATTCATGGTGAATCATCACCTTTGTGGGTTTCTTCCATTGGAGTCCCAATTTGAAAAAGTTTGGGGACCAAACTTCAACCCTAAATTCTCTTTCTTCTACTGTGTAAACCACCCTCAAATCAACTAAGGATATGGTTTTACAAATATACCCCTAAGTTAAGGGGTCACGTGAGCTTCTCCTATTAATTTTTAGACGGAATTGCCATGCATGCATATTATAAACACGACATAGTCTTAGTTTATACATCAAAAAGTTGTTTATAGACTTTGCTCTTGTGAAGACGGAGTTTATCACTTTCAATGGAAGATCAGCTCCAAAGTCTTCATCTCATTTGTTAGGACATTTGTTCAGTTGTCAGTTTTGTTTCTTGTTATTTGGACTAGATTTGGAATGCTTTCTACTACCGAATACTTTTTGGTATATATATTTCTTAAATTGACGACGTGAGACAGGAACATGGCTAAAGAACATGAACGAGCATGTTGGAATATATAAATATATATATATATATGTATGTATAGTTATGTGAGTACGTGTGCAAACTGCAAAGGATGTTCAAAGATGATGATTTGTAGAAAAGAAAAGTAGATTTCTTTAACCGCAATTGATCTTTACATGATGTTGCATTAATTGTTTTAAAACCGCACATTACCGAGATCTATATAAATTACTGTTCTCGCCTCCAAAGAAACCACATCTTCTTATAATCTTATCTTGTGAACTGAAAAGTTGAATAGGCTTTGGCATTTGGCAACTAAAAAGCAACTAAGAAGAGTAGTAATGGATTTCCTAAGCTCTATTATGGCTTGCCTCGTTCTTTTGTCTCTGGCTTTGTTCTTGCCCGTGGCTTATGGGCAACAACTTGTTCCGGCACTGTTTATATTTGGCGACTCTGTCGTCGACGTAGGTAATAACAACAATCTTCGGACGCTTGTAAAAGCTAACTTTGCTCCTTATGGCAGAGACTTTGTAAATCACACTGCAACTGGAAGATTCTCAAATGGCAAGATTGCCATTGATTTTATAGGTAATTTACCCATAAAATCCACCATTCTAACAGTTATTTCTTTCCATATTTGTCATCTCATTGTGATCAGCAGGTTCTCTAATATTTTTCTGTGTTTTTTTTTTTTTTTTTTTTTAATTTTAATTTATTGACAATAGCTAAGAGGCTTCTGTTTACTTCCTACCAACCACCGTATCTCAACAAATCAAATGCGACCACAAGAAACCTCTTAATTGGAGCAAACTTTGCGTCGGCTGCTTCCGGCTATTACGAAGAAACGGCTAACATTTTCGTAAACACAAATTCCAAAAAGAACTTTCGAATACTTCTTGTTCGAGTGAGAATACATATAAAAGTTACATATGAATGCTTGTTTTAAATAATTGCAGCTTGCTATTCCACTCTCAAAGCAGCTCGAACATTATAAGGAGTACCAAGAAGAGGTGGTTGAGCTAGTAGGGGCTGAGAACGCTTCGTTAATTTTTTCTCGTGGCGTACACATATTAAGTACGGGAAATAGTGATTTCGTACAGAATTACTATATCAATCCTGTTCTTAATATTGCTTTGACCTCCGAACAATTTTCAAACGTTCTTGTGCAAAAATATGCACAATTCATTGAGGTGATTAATTTGTCTCTTAAAGCTCAAAGTCGTAACACCTGCATTGTTTAAGAAAGAAAAACACAAATAGAACTTGTAACTTTTGCAATGTGCTTGTAATAAGAGCTAATTATGTGGTTTTAACAATGTGTGATAGGAATTGTACGGACTAGGAGCAAGGAAGATAGGAGTGACAACGCTCCCACCGATTGGGTGCCTGCCGGCAGTTATTACACTGTTCGGCTTCGGACAAATAATTTGAGAATTTGAATGTTTTGTACATGTAATTGCCTAAAATATTATGAGAATTTGTTAATTGTGTTGAATGGACGGACCGTTAAATGAATTTTTTTAGCGTTCTAAATTTATGTCTATTTCACGATTAAACAGGGCAGCGTACATCATCTTTTTGTACACTCCCTTTATGAGTTGTATTTTCACTTAGTTCTTGACAGTTTTGCCACCTTGCATTTCAGGAATTTGTTGAAGAAGTAATGAGATTAGTGGAGCTTGATACTCTTAAGGCATGCTCCGGTTGGTTTACCTGGAAGTTCAGGGTTATCAACAGAACAAAGAAAGCGTTTAACCATTGCAGTGGAGCTTGTGGCAAATCCTTCGATTATTTTCATGGATGAACCTACATCTGGACTTGATGCGCGCGAGAGCAGCAGCCATTGTGATGAGGACCGTACGTAATACTGTTGACACGGGAAGAACCGTAGTTTGTACAATACATCAACCGAGTATTGAAATATTTGAGGCATTTGATGAGGTTGGCTGTCTTTTTTAGCAGTATATATGAACTAGATAGAGAACCATGTCGATTTTCTTTTTTAGCAGTATATATGAACTAGATAAAAAATAATAATAATAATAATAAAAATAAAATCTTTCACCTCTCCACGCAGTCATTCTGGTGCAAGCCAAACAGTGGTTGGAAGTTTGCTTTAATTATTGTTGGCAGTTCATCGTCGATATATGCGCATTCATCGTCATCAAATATGGACATTTGCAGGAGCAAGAAATGGCTTCCCATATAAGAAGAGAGCTTTGAAAATCTATAATTCTTTGTTTTATTGCCAGCCAAAAGCAGTTTAGCCATTCACTTTGTGGTTTTGAAGATGTGGTTTTTGGGGAGGGGAGAATATTTATATTTATTGAGCCTCCATGGAGAGAGGATTTAATTAAAATAGTGTATCATGCATTGTGAATAAAATACCATTTGGGTTTCATTGTCATGATCTTGAAATGACTGGCCTACTTTTTTACTTTTCTTGTTGTACAGTTTAACTACTTTCAATCAAAAAAAAAAAAAAAAAAAAAAAAAAAAGGGAAAAAAAAAAAAAAAAAAAAAAAGAAAGGGAAAAAAACAAAGAAAGAAAGAAAGAAAGAAACTGTCCAACTAACACCAAGCAACTTTTTCCTTTTTTTTTCACGAATCTATGAACTATCTTCTGTCTAGTTTTATGAGATCCGGAACATAAGATTTAGAAATGGCCAACTTTGCATTGACTGAGTAAATAACTTAATAGTACAGTATACATAAAAATTTTCAATATTTGTAATACATAACAGTAGTCATGAATTCTTATATATAATTTAGCGTCAAGTTTTTTAGACTAAATATAGTTTTTGACCATACAGTTTTTTCTAGTAAATATAGTTTTCGCCTATATATACTAGATATTAAGTTGAAAATTAAACTCTTTTCAATTATAAATTATGTTATAATTGAAGCAAAAATTTTGCACATATATAAATCTAGCATTTGATGTAGCGTGATGCAGATGGCATATTTACTTTTTTCTAAATAAGTAAAAATGAATACTATTTTGGTAAGAGAAAAAATAGATATACCATGCTAACAACATGAGTTATTACCAAAAGGAAAAAAAAAAAAAAAAAAAAAAAAAAAAAAAAAAAGAGTTATATCAAAAAAAAAAAAAAAAAAAAAAAAAAAAAAAAGAGTTATATCTCTATCTCTACCATGATCTGTCATGAGAAATATGAAATATTATTAATGTATCCTACAATATATATTTATAATAATACTCTTTTCTGCCATTCTTCTTAGTTTTGTCTTCCTCTGGTAGCCTAATTGGCATATGGGCAGGTTTGTAGTGTTCCTTTAATGAACTCCCACAAATAATTAAAGCAAACTTCCCTACGGTTTCATTGAATTCTCTAATGGTTCTCTCTTTTTTGCCCATCTCATATATGCAATCTCTCTAATATGAGTTCTCATCTTTTTCTCTCCTTCGTCCATCAGTCGACAATACATACAAGAGACCCGTTACTGTTGGCCCTGCATGGCCAGAACCTCAAGACCGGGTTGGGCCAAGATTCTGAGTCTAGAAGATAATGCGGGCAGGCCTGGCCAAGCCCAAAAACCATTTATTCAAAAAAAATTAAGGGAGAAAGAAGGAAATAGGTCAAGGAGATAAATTAAAATTAATAGGTCAATAGTTTACATAAGTTAATAAATAGATCAAATTACTATTTTTATCCATAACTTGTCTGGTTATGAACCATAACTTGACAAGTTATTGTCCATAATTGTCCATAACTTGTCTGACTATGAACCATAACTTGACAAGTTTGTCCATAACTTATCTGGTTATGAACCATAACTTGACAAGTTATGGCCTATTAATTTCTATAACTAAAAATTAGCTTATATACTTTTTTAAGCTTTTCATATTGGCATATTTTCTACTATTTCCCAAAAATTAAATAGGAAAACTTTTAGAAGAAGTAACACTTTCATTTCTACATTATTTTAAAATTTATCTTATACAACTAATAACCTGCAGATTATCTTTCGTAACTTAAAAATAACGTGTGTAACATAACCTGCAAGTTACTCAAAGTTTATCTTTCATAACCTACATATTAATTTTTGTAATGGCATCAACATTTTATATACTAGCATAAATAATAAAGTTAGAAAAAATAATAACTAAATTTAAAATTTTCTCAATTGAATACCTTATAAAATTTAGAGTCGGCACCAACCCTAGGCTCAAGGCCCATTCACCTCTATAGTTATAATCATCAAAATCGATAGGCCCATTTTTTTTTTAAATTTTAATTTGAACTTGAAGGATCATAATTCATACACATTGCGTCTGAAAAAAAAAAAGGTTCAAAAAATTAAGAAACGTTTAAAAAGAATAGTTGATTATAGTTATAATCATCAAAATCTATAGTTTTCACTTGTTGATTAAATGGATAGTTGCTGCTTGTTAATTAATTTAGCACTAGTTTTTTCTGAACTTCATGTCATTTGATACTTTCATTTTTTTAAATTGTTCGTTTGATCCTCTTTTCTGCTTGGGCTCACACGTAGAGGGTGTCATAGAAGCTAGAACAGCACAAAGGACACTTCATCAAGGCACTCCATGAACCAACCCTTTATTTTTATTGTATATTGATACTATTTATAAACACGTTATACAATGAAAATAACATTGGTGCCCTTAAAATTTGGCTGCTTATTCAAATGCTAGACATTTAAGCAATCTCTTATCTCACAAGCACAAATATTGAAAAATGAGTATATGATTTTGATCCACTATAATTCTCAATATAAACTTTAGGTCTGTTGGATTATCATCAATAAATATGAGTAATACATTTGGCCTACTAACTCAACGAAAATCTAACTACTCATGGGCAAGTGTTTTTTTTTTTTTTTTTTTTTTAAGAATTGAACAGGAGAAAAATGTTTAAAACAATTATCATGCAAATAATAAACACGACATAGTCTAAGTTCATACATCTAAGAGTTGTTTATCAGGGACTTCGATAGTAACATATATTATCGTTGTGGAGATTACGTTGGAAAATTAGGAGTAACATATATCCCTTCTTTTCTAGATGGATACATGGTTTTTTTTTTTTTTTTTTAAAAAAATTTCAAAATTTTTACAGAATACTACTGATTTAGGTGGGGCTCATGATTTCAAGTTCGGCCTAGCTGGCTACATCAGCGAGTTGCTGAAAGAATTTTGTGTTTTTTTTTTTTTCCAGATTTGCATTGTGCTAGTTGGAACGATCACTACCGAATTTGTATTGCTTACTATCAGTATCTCACCAGGTTACTCTGGTGATCCGTAGCAACTAATTAATTAAGTTATTATTCGTAGTCTACCAATTGGAACTGAACGTCCATTATTTGACAAATATTATAACAATGGCTATAGTTCACCGACAAATTATTGCGAATAACACTTTTGAAAAAACGACCACGTGAGGAGCAAGCTAGAGAACATGAAATGAGCACGTTTGTATTAGCTGGAAATTAAAAAAAAAAAAGAAAGAAAAGAAATCAGAATTCTCTACATTGAAGCGAGTGATCATGAGGAACAAAATGGTAGTTTACCAATCTATTCTAAAAGCAACAATAATTTTATACTTTAACATTTTCCTTCACGTGTCGGCTGGACAATCGGCAATAAATTAATTGAAAACCCTAACACGTGAATATTTAAGCCTGAGGTATATTAAAGACCCAACACATGATGATAAATGGGAATAGAGAGTGCAATTACGGGAGTTTGAACTCAGGACCTCCCGTTCTGATACCATGTTAGTTTACCAATCCATCCTAAAAGCTTAAGCTATGGACCAACAATAATTTTATATTTCAACACAAAACAAGTGATGCATCTGAAATATGGACACCAAGATCTGGAACTTAGCCATGGAAAGCGACCATTAATTCATGTCCACATTGCTCTGTATCTTTTTCTATTGAGTTCTTTGTTATTTTTATTATTTATTTTAATGATATTCGAGTAGGGACTAGCGAATGCTGGTTTTCTAAAAAGGTGCAAATCTAGTTGAGATGTTCTTAGGCCCCGTTCATTTCACCGATTCGAATTTAGAATTCGAGTTTTGCTACAATAAAAAGCTCTTAAAATCAATCACATCTAACTTTTTTGCTACAGTAAAAAACTCTCACATAAAATCACATCTTAACTCGAATTAAAAACTCGAATCAGCGAACTGAACTTAGTAAACTTGATGCTAGTTCTCCTAACTCTGGCATTATTCCAAAAAAAAAAAAAAAAAAAAAATTCATGTCTACACTGTCGACAAATATGATACATTTAGCTGTAACTTATTTTTTTCACTAAGAGCTAGAAATTTTATAGCCAAAAAACGAATTTTTCGCTAAAAGAATGATTTTTTTAGATAGTCAAAATTTATACTTTTCACTACTAGAATGGTATTTTTCGTAGTTAAATTACCCTTTTCTATTTTTTAAAAAATTGCATTAAATATAATATTTCAGATATTCAAATTGTACATTTGTTATAGGAAATCTCATTATTCACCATTGTTACAACATGCAATAGTTTTTTTTATTTTTATTTTTTTAACAAATTGCAAATTAACACTATCCACCATCAATCTAATTCTAACAACTTTCATGCATATGCAATGTGTTTTGCATCACCAAAAGTATACGTATATGAATTACTACAAAGTGAATCCAGTACTTTGTTCTTCATTTGTGATATGCCCCGCAAAGAGACTAGTAAAACATCTCAAATTAGTGTCCTTTAAGCTCACATGCTAGAAATAGGCAAGTATAGTTAAGTACTGATAAAATGAAATTACATGAACTGCTTGAAGATTAAAAAAAAAAATTAGAGAATCTCAAACAATTTAATTTAGTTAAAACTACAAGTTCTTATAGTCGTGAAGTTTGCAATTTTTTCCATGTATTTTCCCTTTTTTTTTATTAATTGATGCTGTTCAACTACGTATATTTATTACCTTATATTAATTCCATTAAGTCTACAATTCAGTACTTATAATGGCAGAATAAAAAGAGGAATTAATTTTATGACGGTTAATTAATTTAATAGGGGATCACATTAATAAAGAATCTTGTGGGAAAATTTAACCTTCCATTTAGGATCATAATCATTTTAGTTGAACTGTACTAATCCAATGCTACTGAGCAAATACTTTTAATAACGGCAGTTCAAAGATGATGATAACAAGAAAAGTAAACCAAGTAATTAAGCAGTCATAATTCTTGAACCCAAATGCTCTTTTCAAGAAGCTACATTTCTTTTTGCAATGCCTATATAAACAAATTCTCTAACTCCACACAAACCACAATATCTTCATTTCTAGCAAGTGAACACATAAAAAAAACAAGTTTTGTCAGCTAAAAGAAATTGCTGCAGAGAATTATGGACATTCTAAGCTCTTTTTTGGCTTCTTTTTTCGTTCTGTATTCTTTGGTTATCTCTTTGCCTTTAACTTATGGGCAGCTTGTTCCGGCAATGTTTATATTTGGGGACTCAGTCGTGGATGTTGGTAACAACAACCAGCTTGCCACCATTATCAAAGCAAACTTCCCTCCGTACGGAAGAGACTTTTTCAACCATAGACCAACTGGGAGGTTCACTAATGGCAAGCTTGCTACTGATTTCGTTGGTAAGTTTGCCTCAAAATATCCATAATCTTATATTCTTTTCTTCTTCTAATCTTAGGGTAATTTTGTCTTTTCCTGCAATTTATTTTATTTTATTTTTCTTACAGCTGAAGCCCTTAGCTTTACTTCCTACCAACCGGCTTATCTGAGTAGACAAGCTAGAGGGAGAAACCTCCTCATCGGAGCTAATTTCGCATCAGCTTCTTCTGGTTATCTTGATGCGACGGCGAATTTATATGTAAATACAATTACCATAGAAACTTTTAGATAATTACATGAAAGAAATTTCTGTAATATATAATGTATCGCGCTAACTTGATTTTGTGATGCAAATTTAATGAAAAAACCTTGTGTTTTTTTTTTTTTTCCTTCGTATGATCTCAAATTTTAATTTTAAATTGGTTTTTGTAGCATACAGTTCCTTTGAGCAGGCAGCTGAATAATTATAAAGAGTACCAAGGAAGAGTGGTGGGAATCTTGGGGGCAGCCAACGCTACATCATTATTTTCTAGTGGAATTTATCTTATTAGCGCCGGAAGCAGTGACTTTGTGCAGAACTATTATGTTAATCCTTTGCTTCACAACACTTATACACCTGAGCAGTTCACCAATATTCTCATGCAAAACTATGAAAAATTCATTGAGGTCTCTCTTAAAGTCTCAACAAAATATGCAATTTCTTTCAATATTCAAAATAAGGTTGAAATTAATATAGGTCCATTACTTTTCTAATGTTAATACGAAAATTAAATTTATAATTGTGATCACTAAAAAAAAAGTCATTTTTCATTCAAATAGTGGGTTATGATATATATAGTGTTTTCTTGAACGTGTTAAATTAAGGTTAGTTGAATTCAATCAAAATAAATAGAAGGAAAAGTGGTATTTGGGACAATATATTAACTAAGATTTGTGATTTTTGTGTTGTCCAAGAAATCTAACAAAGTGGGATTTCTATTGTGTGATAATAATGAATGAATATAGGATTTGTATGGTTTGGGAGCAAGGAGAATTGGGGTGACGGCACTTCCTCCAATTGGGTGCTTACCAGCGGCCATTACTTTATTTGGGTCTGGAAACGATGAATGTGTAACGAGGCTGAATCATGATGCTGTTTCTTTCAACACAAAACTCAACTCCACTTCTCAAAGATTGCAAAATAGACTCTCTGACTTGAAATTGGTTGTTTTGGACATTTATCAACCTCTCTATGATATTGTCACTAACCCTACTCAACACGGTACGTCATTTAGAGGTTTTCCATATATTTTTTTTAAAAAAAAAGACAAATACTCCTAAGCAAACATTTTCTGCATTAAAGTTTTGGAAGTCAACACTTTTGGGCTTTTTTTTTTTTTTTTTTTTTTTTTTTTTACATACATGCTATTATGCTAACCCATGCATTTGAGGAATATTTAGGAAAGATGCGCACTAGGATGTGTTTTCCATTGAAATTTAGATTAAGTTTAAAAAAAAAAAAAAAAAAAAAAAAAAAAAAAAAAAAAAAAACTAAAGTGGTTAGTTCTTGTACAGACAGCTCAATTGTCAAAGAGTAATATTACTAGTAAAATGTTTCTCTAATTTTATAAATTTAACAGTTTCACAAAATAAAGTAATAATAATAATAATAATAAAATAGCTATTATATGTATATTTGTAATTTGAGAGCACAATAGTAAAGAAACATTTCGGATGCATCATCTTTTTCTATCTTTGTTCTTTTTTAATTGGCGGAGTTAGAATGGATGACCTTAATATTGGAATGCATGTGACTTTGTTCACGTGATATCACGTGCCGCCAATGTCCAATATGAATAATCAGTGAGCCTCTTGATTAAGATATTTAGCAATTTTCCCCCTTTCTACATAATCTAATCGATTAACAATTAATTAATTACGTCTTATATTAATCACTACAGGTTTCTCTGAGGCAAGGAGAGGATGTTGTGGGACCGGTTTGGTAGAAACCTCCATACTATGCAATCCCTTCTCAAGTCCGACTTGTACAAACGCCTCGGAATACGTTTTTTGGGATAGTTTTCATCCCTCCGAGGCTGCCAACCAAATTCTTTCTGATGGTTTGATCAACGCTGGCCTTGGCCTCATCTCCTAAAATAATATGTGCTAAAATGCGAAAAAAAAAAAAAAATGTTGTTCTTTTTCCCCCTTTTTTGTGTGTATGTATGATGTATTTGAATAAAGATATAGCAAGTTTGGTGCATGTTTGCTTAAGGACTTTCACCTAAATTCGGAAAAAAAAAAAACAAAACAAAAAAAACAAACTGTTTACTTAAGAAGTACGTGATTGCCTATTATTAACAATGAAATAACCTAATTAAAAATGGCCGATTATTTACAATATAGTAAGATCACACTTGCACACTGGTCGATAAATTATAAAGCCCTGCCTTTCAGCTCCTTAAAATCGCTTTTCTTTGAAGTCACAATATAAATAATTACCTAATTATTGGTCCCTAGTATTGTAAAATCCTCATAAACTCAAAGATACAAACATGAAATGCATGTGCCAACCATTTTGTTTCTTTCTTTTTTGGTTCTGTTTTTTTATTGAATATGTATTGATTTTTATGGACTTTAATTCATCACTAGATGGTTTATCACTGATTAACCAATTTATTGGAGTGACCAAAATTGATTAACTGCTACTAAAAAACAGTCACTTCTCCAAAAAAAAAAAAAAAAAAAAAAAAAAGAAGATTAAATTTTAAAAAATGTGGAAAAGATAACGGTCATTTGCCTAATTTTCCCATGGAAAAATTAGGGCGACATTCTTGTCGTCACATTGCCAAAACTGTGAGAACGTTCAGCAATTATCAGAACACAATCCTGATACTAACAAAAGAAGATAGCCGTAACTATATATGCATTTTATTAGGCAATAAATTGTTAAATGTCCATTCCATCAAATTTGAAAACATATAAGAAACGTATAAATACTATATTCTACAATTTTACCCACTTAGGCCCATGAAAAAACCAATACATCGCTAGTTTACATGCGAAGAAAATCTCCCACAAAAAATCCAAAAAAAAAAAAAACTGAATCCAGCTAATCTTTTAACTGCTTGGCCAAAAATTCCAGAGGGACGTATCCTTTCTATTCCAGTTTGCAATTGCTGCATTATGTATATTTGACCCTCTACTAAAGGGATTCTGGACATTTTCTTTGTCTGCAAATTTAAGGAGTGGGAAATTACATGATTATTCTCATCACAACCACTTCTTAATTCTTCTGTAGACTATTTGAGATGTCATGATTTTATATTAAAATTTTTTATTGTAATTAAAAAATTAAATGTGACTATTTCTAAAAATTTTGTACTATAATAAAACTTAAATTTTAAATTCGAATCAGTAAAATGAACGGCAGTAATCTTTGAGAAGTCATGATTATAGTAGACCCACCATCTTAGCCTCGCGCCGACCGGACCACCACTGCAACCCACAGCCACCACCCTTCCACAGATCGCGTACTGGCCATCCCCGATCAGAGATTCGAAGTCGTGCAAAACTCATGATCTCGTCTGTTCTCCGAAATGCCGTGCATCCAATGCCGTGTCAACCTTGCAACGTCGTTGCATCCTTCCAGCGAAGCCACCGCCTCTGCCACCCAGCCCGTTGACCACCGCGGCGTGCGTTTGTTGCAAAGCCCAACCTCTTTGCTCAGATCTGGTTTGTGCTTAGAATCAGAGCAATAGAGAGAGATTAAGGCAGACATCCAGATCTGATTTCTCTTTATCTTTTTTTTTAATTCAATGTTTAATGATTTTTTTTTTTTTTTTTTTTGAGAATATGTTTAATGGTTTGTTGACCATACTTAGTCGTATAGATCTAATTGCTCAGTCTGATATGTATTTTATGTTTTTCTAATTTTTGTTTTCTTTGTTTGTAATTAGTCTTTAAATTTTATTTGATTTGTGTGATTTTATATTAAGATTAATAGGTTTTTTTGCTTATTAATTAAGGTTTATATTTTAAAACATTTTTTCTACACTTTTAATGCCATGTTTATAGACAGAATTATATATTTTTGATAATTTAATATATTTTTTATACATTAAAAGATGTTTTGAATTGTTTTAAAAAATTAGATGCATTTCAAAATAAGATACGGAAATATATATAAAAATAATCTAAGTGGACGTTTAGTTTATAGCTTCAGAATTATTCTCAATTAATGTGTATTTTTTATTAAAAAATATATTATAATAAATTATAAATTATAATTCAAATCAAGACACGAATTCACTAAGGCCTCGTTCGTTTCGCTGATTCGAGTTTAGAATTCGAGTTTTGCTACAGTAAAAAGCTCTCACAAACAATCACATCTAACTTTTTTGCTACAGTAAAAAGCTCTCACATACAATCACATCTCAACTCAAATTCTAAACTCGATAAATCAAGACACGAATTCACTAAGTAGCCATAAATTTTTGTACAATAAATTGTACAATCCACGTGGGGACTGGGGAACAAAGATTCCCAAATAATTTCAAGCTTTGAGGTTTGAATGAAAAACCAAATTTTTTGGGCCCAATGCTCTTTTGATATTAAGCATGCCCATTCCTTCAGTACGACCTACAATATCAATTGAGAATAATGTGCTTTGTCCACATCGCCAAAAAAATTGTGCCAAGAAACGACGTGACGCGCTGTAGATGTTTTTAACATTGGATCCTGACAAAGTACTATTTAATCCGGGCCGCATTTATCATGTCACTACACAGTGAGATTTTCTTTAATTATTTACCATGTCACTACACAATTTTGTTCAATTTCTCTCTCCATAGGTCACACCGATTTAAGTACCAATTGTTCAATTTCTCTGCTCCATACGTCACACCGATCGCCCAATTATATGTCATGTTTATCCGAGATATTAATATTTATATTTACTATTCTAAATATATTTAGTTAAAAATTTATTATAAGTTAGATTTCTAACATTAATATCACTTTTGTTTATTCCATAGTTGTTTTATGAATATTTGGTTATTTTATTATATTAATAAGTTGTTAGTTTGACTTGAATGTTACGTTTTACATTTTTAATAAATGTATTAATAGACGCTGAATGGTTGGATTTCAGAGATGTATTGGATATTCATATAAGCATCATATTGCTTCATAAGGTGTTATATATCTACAATTAATATAATTTTTTATTTCATCTATTTCTTCATAAATAATTTCTCCACATTTTCTTGTTTAAATAATGTCTTCTATAACTGCTCTTATTCTATCAGGTCCTTTCGTTAGGTATTTAAATAAATATTTTATAAGCATTGACTAAGAATAAATTTCTACATTAATATGAGCATTATATTTAAGACATAAATCTATATTATATGGAGCAACATATCTATTATCTAATTTAATGCCATCTTTTTCAACATAGAAATTTATATTTCTTCTTCTATAATTAACAAATCTATTTTCTTCGATACATGTTTCATTTTTTATTTGTTTCAGGATTTTTTAGAACATTCTAAATTTTTCATGCATTGAGCAGTTGGTTTAGCTACTCCACATGGTCCATGCATCATAAATTTAGCTACAACATTGTATTTTAATTTATTTTTTTCAGGGTCAGGAATTTTGGCGGAAATAAATTTATGAATTTTTGATTAGTCGTGTAATTTTTCATCAGTATGTAACCAAAATAGGAAATGACAGTGCGGCAAACCCCATTTTTGAAATTCTACTACATATAGATCTATAAAATTTAGATAAAAAATTTATTTTAGATATATTTAATATAAGCACTAAATAATATCATTTAATATTTATAGATAAAAGAAAATAAATCTAGAAAAAATGTACTAACCTGCTACAATTGTTCCAAAGATTTTTTATTTTTTATAGTGGATAAAAAATATTCTAATTTCATTTTAAAAATTCTTGTAATAATATCAGGTCTATCTGCAGGTTTAGAACTAGGTATTTTTATAAAAGCTCTAGTAATTTCAGGCCATTTTGGATTACATGTAAATATTGTAAACAAATCAGGATTTCCATAGTATGTACAAATTGTCATTGCATCATGATAGTTTTGAATCATATATCTAGGACTTCCAGTATGACTGGAAGGAAGAATAATTCTCTTGCCTATTGCCTGTGCATTTGTATCTCCTTTTGTAATAGCATCTCGAATTCCTTAATAAAATTCAGATCTCAAATTTTTTTGATTTTTTTCTAATATAATCAAGTATATCTTCTTCTACACAGCCATATGCATCAACTACATATTGTTGTAATAATCTTCCACTTCCAAATAGGATATCACTTTGATTTTGATGTTCTAGTAATTGATAACAATAAAATTCTCTCATAGAAATTCTTTTTCTTTTGCCTATGTTATTTGAATTATTTACATTATATTTTAAATCTGTTCTATAACCATCTTCTCCATAAGGAAATAATAATGGATATTGAAGAGACATATAAGATGGATGTAATTTTGTAATTCTTTGTAAAGAATTTGTTATATCTTCAATTATAATATCTCTTCCTTGTTTGTATTCACCAATATCTCCAACTATTAAACAACATATATCATTTGAAGTTGGTAATTCATATTGATTAATTTCATAGATGGTAATTTATCTTCTTCGTATCTATCTCTTATCATTTGAAAAATCTTTACTAATTTATTTGTATTATCTAACACTATAATTAGATGTTCTATTATCGATTTTATTATATTTTTTTATTCATTTTCAAATGAGAATGAAGCCATTCGGTTTTTAATTTCATTTTTCGTATCATATATATAGTGTTGTGCAAATCTAGGAGGATTATTATCAACTGGAAGAAGAGATCCTATCACGTGATGTATTTGTCCACTTATTTTAAGAATATAAGGACCAATAGAGTTTTTTGAAAAAATTTCTATATTACTCCCAAATGATGTAAATGCAAACATAGCATTATAAATTCTAATATTTTTTCAAAAATGTATACTTAATGCTACTCCATATTAATCTGGTAGATTATATAGTGTAGGAGGAGTATGTTTAATAGAAGGTATTCTAATTTTTCCTTCTCCATAAGAAAGATTGAATTTAGGAGGATTACTTTCTTTAATTCATTCATTGAGCCAAAAAAGAGCACCACAATAATGACAGACATAAGAACAGTTTCTAAGGTCGATGTACATATTAGTATCACTTATTAAAAAAAATTGAGATCAGTTTATGAGAGTATTATATAAAGGATTATTTTTTTCTTGTAAAAATTTTATAATTAGTACAAATGAGATATTTACATTTTTGTGTGTTGTTTTCGAACGCTGATGGAAGGGCTATTTCAGAAGGTCTGCTTTCAATTTCAGACATATGTGGCATAGGTCTGCTTTCAGTTTCAGACATATATTGCATCACATCAACTCTAGATCGAGGGATCACTGTGAATGAATCTCTTATACCAAAATTTATTTTACTTGAGTAAAAGTTATTTACAGCTGTTGAATCATCGTCCATATGTGAGATGATACGATGTAGGCGATAGTTTGATTTTATGGGCCTTTTTTAATTTTTTTCTGCTCCATCTGTGTATTGAAATATAATATATTTTAATAAATTATTTTGTAAAATTTATTATTATGCTAGAATAAATTATGGAGTGCGAAAAAATTTGATTCCTATGTTAGAAAAAACAGAATAACTAATTTTATATAACAAATAAGATAAATTAAACGTACATAATATGATAAATAAATATTTATGAGAATTCTTTATTCAATAAACAAATATAATAAAATGATTATGACATAAAAAAATATAAAAATACATACACTGCATATACATTTACAGAAGCAAAAGTGTTATATGTACAATGTCAAATATAGTAATTTAAAACAAATTTAATGAGAATAAATACAACTATATATTAAATAGATGTAAAAATATATTGATAATTTGACTTCTTTACTTGATATAAGATTTCTCTTCGTTACAGGTGATCAACCATAATGGCAATCTTTTGTAATAATAATACCATAAATGAAATATGGGGAAAAATAATAATTTATAAACTCTGTAAAATAAAATTAAAAGTACTAAATAAGTAACAAGGGAAAAAATATTAATAGAAAATGTAAATAAAATGTTATAGGACTAAAATTTTTAAACATGTGATGAATAAAATTAATTTTTATTTATATAAATATTTAGTAGGTGCCGTTGTAAATATTTTTTAGTAGAAGAAAAGCACTTATAGTAATTCCACAAATTCATATATCAAGTAAAAGTATTATATAGATAATAAATAATAAAAATAGTCAAGAAAAATAAAATGATTGAAGGAAAAGATGAAAGTTAAAATGTCAGTGTATCTAAAGTTGTCCAATAACCACCAATTGAAAGAAAGGAAAAAATGAAAAACAGTAGACTAAAAGGAATAAAAAATAGAGAAAAGTATTTGACTTTGGCAAAAATAAACCGACATATTTAATAAAAATATGTTGAATAAATCTTCCCATTAAAAATTACCAAGTTAGGTAATTGTTTTTCAATATTTGAATTTTTTTAAAGAATAAAAAAGAAAATGCATTTGAAGTATTACAGTTAAAATAGAGTTTTAGAAAGAGAATATGAAAGACTAAAAGCATCAAAACACACATATGAAAGTCGAAAATTGGCTCTAGGCTAGGGAAATACTTGCAGGAATTCAATATAAGTATTTCCAGCTAGATTTTTTGTTAGGAGTTTATTTATTGGGACTGGCCAACTAAAAAATCAAAACATGCCTTGGAATAGTCTTAGAAAACCATATTAAGTAATACCAATCAACATTATGTTTGGTAAGTCACAAATCCACTCAGGTTGCAGACATGAAAAAACTGCATCTATTCAAATATTTAAAAGATTCTAAAAATAGAGAAATAAAAAATTTAGGATAAAACAATATAGACAAAAAGTATTAGGAAAAAATAAAAAGTTGTAACAGTAGTTATTGGACAACTTATTTATATTTGAAAATATTTGAAGTATTTATGATCATCATTGCTACAGAAATGAGATAGTAAAATAAATAAATCTTCTTCAACTAAGGTTATGAAATATATTTCAAAAATAAGAGAAGTATTATATATATATATATATATATGTAGATGTTGGAAAAAATCTGTACGGGAAAAAATTTTAAAGCTGAAATGCTTTAGTAAATAATATAATTGTTCATAGTACTATAGCATAAATAGTAAAACTGTCCATTCCTTCAAGATATGAATAATAATACTATAGTATAATATCTACAATTAACTCAATTTACGAAACAAAACTAAATACATAAATGTACACCAAAAAAACATTTAAAATATATGTAATGTCCCACAATAATGTATTACAAAGTAAAAACAACATATTTCATTATAGGCAAAGCATATAGATATATTTAGTATTAGCAACAACATATTCATATCTAATATCACAACTAAATATTGAAATAGTAACGACATAAAACTTTAATAATACGTGGAACGTTGTGTAAATATCAAATATAAGCTAACCAAATCATAATATATATAGAAATGATGCAGTGCTATGAAGAGAGAGCAGGAAACGATTGATATTCAAGCGTAGCAATATATTATGGAGGTAATAAAAGATCAAATCTACTCAAAATAGGCACAGTCGGGAAATAATTCATTACCACATAATGACTATAGTATATAAAAAGTAAAATATAAGAAAAGAAAAAAGTCAAATAAGTTTTAGAATATACTTAGTTGCACTAACATATCACATATATACATTAAATCTGTCTACAGAAACAAGATATGCTTCATATTACACTATAAATTAATTACAGAAAATAAAAAAATCAAGAAACATAAAAAAAAATAACACTGTATATAAATATTTAGTTCAGGTTATAGTCATTTATTGTCAAGAATATATACCATAAGTAATTGAAAAAAGATCTAGCAATCTACATGGCTACCAGCTATATTATTAAGGAGTTTATGCCATAAGTAAGAAAAAATAATATTGTTTAGAACAACAATATACATTATTATACATATACTAAAGGAAAAGAAAGCTTTCACTGTTTATTGAAAAAAAAAAAAAACTGAAGGAAATAAGGAAAACCGTGATATACAAAGTAAAAGTAAAAGTAAAATAAAGAACGAATTAAAATATATTGGTATAAGTCCAAAATAATAAGGGCAACATCAATGATAGCCAAATCTATAATAACAATTACCCGGCACATGTTAACAACAAAAGAAATATAACAACATCATAACAGGAAGAGACTAAAATTTTTGGAAATAAAAAATTGAACTTTTGAGAAAGGAAGGCATAAGACTTTAATAATACTTAGAACACTGTGTAAATATTAAATGTCAGTTAATCAAATCAGAATATATATAGAAATAATGCAGGGGAAACTGTGACATACAAAGTAAAAGTAAAACGAAAAATGAATTAAAATATATTGGCATAAGTCCAAAATAATAAGGGCAATATCAATGATAGCCAAATCTATAATAACAATTACCTAGCACATGCTAACAACAAAAGAAATATAACAACATCATAACTGGAAGAGAATAAAATTTTTGAAAATAAAAAATTGAACTTTTGACAAAGGAAGGCATAAAACTTTAATAATACTTGGAACGTTGTGTAAATATCAAATGTCAGCTAATCAAATCAGAATATATATAGAAATACTGTAGTGCTACAAAGAAAGAGCAAAAAACAATTAATATTCAAGCGTAGCAGTATTTTATAGAGATAAGAAAAGAAAATCTGCTCAAAATAGACACAATCAGAAAATATTTGATTATCACATAATGAATATAGTATATAAAAAGTAAATTCTAAAAAAGAAGAAAAGTTAAATAATTTCTGCAATATACTTAGTTGCACTAACATATCACATATATACATTCAATTTGTGTACAGAAAAAATAAATGCTTCATATTACATTATAAATTGAGTATAAACCATAAAAAATCAAGAAACATTTGAAAAAACATAAGGTTATATATAAATATTTGGTTTAGGTTATAATCATTTATTGTCAAGAACATATACCATGGGTAATTGAAAAAGGTTCTAGCAATATACATGGCTGCTAGTTATATTACTAAGGAGTTTATGCCATAAGTAAAAAAAAATTAATATAGAAGTCAAATAATTTCTACAATATACTTAGTTGCACTAACATATCATATATACATTAAATTTGTGTACAGAAAAAATAAATGCTTCATATTACACTATAAATTGAGTACGGATCATAAAAAATCAAGAAACATTTGAAAAAACATAAGATCGTATATAAATATTTGGTTCAGGTTATAATCATTTATTGTCAAGAACATATACCATGGGTAATTGAAAAAGAATCTAGCAATATACATGGCTGCCAGCTATATTATTAAGGAGTTTATGCTATAAGTAAGAAAAATTAGTATAGTTTAGAACAACAATATACATTGATACAACAAAAAAAAAACAAAGTAAAAAAATAAACGGAGTGTGATAAAATGACATTAGACAAAGATCAAAATCAATAGGAATAAATCTTAGAAAAAATTTTAAACAAAAGGTTTGAAAAAAATGGAAGAAAATAAGAAAAATCCCGGCATACAAAGTAACAGTATAAGTAAAGCGAAGAACGAATTAAAATATATTGGCATAAGTCTAAAATAATAAGGACAACATCAATGATAGCCAAATCTATAATAACAATTACCCAGCACATGTTAACAACAAAATAAATATAACAACATCATAACCAGAAGAAATTAAAATTTTTAAAAATGAAAAAATTGAATTTTTGACAAAAAAAGGCAAAAACTAAAATAGAAACCTAACTTCTACGGACTTAACAACATTATACAAAATTTAAATAACAAACATTAAGAGTAGAAAGAGACAATAAATAAATATTAGCATAAGAATGAATACATACTAAAATAAACGAATGACTGAAATATTGCTCAAATTAACACAATAAATAAAAATATATATAATTTATAAATAATAAAAAAATATCTAATAAAAGTGAAACATAGTGTTGTATCAAATAACGCAGAAAGAATTCATATTCATAAAAAAACATATTAAAATGAACAGATAAATCAGCACATAAAATAATTCATATAACAAACGAACATAACATTATAAATCAATATTCTTAAACAATTCAAAAAAAGTAAATAAAAAATTGAATACCTCAGTCAATGAACCACAGGCAAAAGGATAGATCGAACAAAGCAACAAAAATTACTGAGCAGCATAAATAGAGCAAGGGAATATCAAGGAGGCGCTAAGATTAGTAATAAGAGGCTAGTATCAATAAGATCTTTAAACAGTGAGAAAGCAAAGAGAATAGAACATGATAGATGATATTATCTGAAAAATGAAGACAAAATGAGGGTAAAAAATTATAGCAATAGAATAACATACATTATATATACAGAAAGTTACCAATGTTTTGCTCAATCTCCGATATAAATTCCTGCAAACATAAATCAATAGAAGTAATGATTAATGAACGATAGCCGTCACAAAGCATGAAGACGACCACAAAATGTAACTAATAAATAACAGACAGTTAAATCTTAGATACGCATTATACATAACTAAAAATAAAAAATGCACGTGTTAGAGTAAAGGATTAACACAAATATTAATACAATTAGACTGCGACAAATGTACAAAATTGCCCAAATTCAAAAAAGTTAATTAAAAAAATGAAAAAAATCAAAATATAGTAATAAAAAACAGGGATGAAAAAATAAATAACAAGGGAAAAAATATAAAAATTATGAAGAAAACAACAAAGAAAATAATTTTTTCCAAATATACCGACCAAAAATAAAGAAATGAAAAACCATAAACAAAACAACAAAACCCAAAATACCCACAAAAATCAGAAGAGAAAAAATGGGAAAAATAATTTTTTGCCTAAACAAATGGAAAAAGAAAAATGAAGAAATCTAAAAACCATATGACTGCAAGGATGAACGGAAAAACCAAACCTAAAAAACCAAGAAAGCCGAGGACGAAGAGAACAAATAGCGCAAGAAAAGATTGTGTAAAAACATAGATCTGAAGTAAACGACCAAACAACGGAAGAAAAAAGTGTTTAAAAACATATATCTGAAACAAATGACCAAATCCATGAAATCCAAACAAAAAAAAAATGAAGGAAGCTAAAGAAGAAGAGAACAAATGGCACAAGGAAAGACAAAATGACCATGCATATACAACCAAAGAAGAATAAAAAAATAAAACAAAAAACACCTAAAAATATATACACAAAAAGAAAGAAGATGAGAAGCAAGAAATTTTGATCCAGAAATGAATAAAGAAAAGAAAGATGTAGAAGGCAGCAAATGGAAGGAAGAAAATTTGCTCCAGAAGTAATGAAAAAAAAAAATAAAGATGTAGAAGGTTGTAGAAGGCAGCAAACATAAAGAAAAAATGAGTACACCTAAAACACTCAATCTGAATGTAAATGATCAAAACGACATGAATTAAAAATCAAGACCCCGTTTATTTCACTGATTTAAGTTTAGAATTTTAGTTTTGCTACAGTAAAAAGCTCTTAGAAATAATCACATCTAACTTTTTTACTACAATAAAAAGCTCTCACATAAAATCACATCTCAACTCGAATTAAAAACTCGAATCAACGAACTAAATGAGCCTTAAATGAAAAAGCATCGAACAACAAAACGGTAATTACACAACAAAGAAGGCAAAATTAGAAAAATATTATTCATAATACTGTAACGTAAACAGTAAATTTGTTTCTTTCTTTTAATATATGTATAAATTGACTAACTTTATTGAACAATAAATAAAAGAATAAGGACTCGTTTAGTTGAAGAATCCGGATCACATAATCAGAGTCAAATGTAAGAATCCATGTTTGGATCCACCAAATTGTCCGGTTGATTTGAATTAAGGTCTGAGTCATGTGGGTCTTGATTCGGAATCAACCCCCCTTGATTCAGCCCAACTACAATCAGGCTTACAGTACACAAACAGTGGAATAGTTGTGTGGGTGATGACAGCTAGAAAGCGTACGACCTTTTTTTTCCCCTTGTTTATATATACTTCTCATTGTTACGCCCATGTGTTTGTAGGATTTGTTTTTAAAATATATATATATATATATAATTAATCATTTTTATTTTAATATGACACGTTAAAATTAAAAAAATTATAGTTAGCTTGTTATAATTTTGAGTTATAATTATTTGTATAATTTTTTTTAGTACTTCATTTTTTTAATTATATCACGAATTATATTTATTATATAATTTTTTAAATTACATTTATTTTGGTCATGATTCAAATTCAAAAAAGAAGACAATTAAACACTGGTTCGAATCACATTTCATGTTAGAATCAGAATCATGCATATACACATTCAAATGAAAGTTCTAATCACTCTGAATAATCATGAATTATAATTCTATATCAAATTACTCAAATCACTTTAATTTGAATTATTATACCAAATGGACCCTAATTTACCGAGGATTTCTAGAATTTAATATTATTTTACTCATGGGAAACCTCGTTGAAGAGGACGCTGAATAGGCAAGCATAAGCATTCCATAGTGCTGTCCACGTGTCATGACGCTATTCAACTGCATTCAGAAAATAAGTCAGAAAACACTCTGAAGCAACTTTTTCTACCAAAGCAGATGGATTTTTTTTTTTTTAATAATCAAAAGCAGATGGATGTTGATTTCAACAAAAAGTGGATGTCACTGTTTTCACTAAATGTCCACTTCTTACTTCTTATGATTCATTTATGACCGTTCCTAAAATTACGTTCACATCTCTGTCCCGTTTCATTCACTTATACATATTATATATATTATATATTATATATACACATATAAAATTATATCTTAATTTAAATTAAAATTTTAAATTAATAAATTAAATGGATCTAAAAAATAAAAAAAAATTTGTAATAGCTGATAAAAAAATCTCTCCAAAATTTTTTTGAAAATAAAAAGTGACAAAGTTGTAATAAAAAGTAAGAAAAGTGATTTATGATTATGCTTTATTTTTATTGGGAACCGAGATGACAAAGTTGTAATAAAAAGTAAGAAAAGTGGTTTATGATTATGCTTTATTTTTATTGGGAAACGAAATGACATGTGGAAAGATAATAAGTTAGAGCATAATAAAAAAAAGTGACAAAAAGATTAATCTTAGTATTTTTTTAAAAAAAAGAAATGGTGTGTATTGAGAAAGGAACTAAAGGACAGATAGGTTGTAAACTAATATTTTATTGTGTCCTTAGTTAATTATCGGGAGATTTTTTAAGATGTTAGCGTTAAATTTTTTTAATTATTAGATTTATATATTTTTTAATTTTAACATGTTTTTATGTAATTTTAACAGAAAAAAATTTAACATATTTATATGTTAGTGTACTAAAAAATATTCCTTAATTAATTAATTAATTAATTAATTAAAGAAAAAATCAAGTAGTTAAAAAAAAACAAAGGAAAATATTGAGCGAGATAACTAGGCAACCAACATTGATTATGTTGATTAAAAAAAAAACCTAGGCAAACAACATTGATAAAAAAAAAAAGGGAGTGTCTTTAATAGGCCGTTCTATTGGTAAGATTAGTTTTTTAACTGTTAAATCTGATTAAAATCAAATGAGATTATAAAAATATGTAAACTAAATAGTTTTTGATACAAATATAATTTTTAATACATATTTGACAACTAAAAACATCTAAAAATAAAAGTATCAGTAGTTCTATTTATTTAGTCTTATAAGAGAAACTCCAAAAAAAAAAAAAAAAACTAGGCAAACAACATTGATAAGAAAAAAAGAAATTGTCTCCGTAAGTTGTGATACTGATAGGATTAATTTTTTAATAAATAAATTTGATTAAAATTAAATGAGATTGTAAAAATAGAACTAGATTTGATAAAAATAGGCAAACAAATGATTATGTGGAACAGTACTAGGTACAACCTAGCTCAGTCTGCGATGTTCATGATTATTATTGTACTTCAAAGTGGTCCAAACAGTTTTGAGCAACATGATTGACGTAACATTAGGATCAAATTTCATATAATTGGGCTCTGGAATTAGAAACATGATCGATTATGACTGATAAACCTCATTGTTCAGATTTCATATTTCAACATGACTGATAATTATATCTCATAATTACGATGTTTGTGATTAGAGACGACTGATATCAGATTTTTCCACTCTTTCTCCATAAAAAAAAAAAAAAAGAAAGAATGTAAAAGATAAAGGATCACTCACCGTCTAAGACTCTAAATTTTATAAAAGAACAGAGCAACATTATTCAAAATCAAAATGAAAAAAAAAAACTATTATTTGGAATATATCACATTTACATCACCTATCTCATTAAGTAGACGTTTGATTCATAGATTTAGAATCATGATTCAGAATTATTTTTAATTTATGTGCATTTTTATGAAAGAAAATACTGCAATAAATCACGAATCATAATTTAAATTATAGTACGAACCTACCAACCAAACGCAACTTAAAATAGTTTCATGGATAGATGGATTTGAACGGATTTTTCAATACTTTTATATAGTTAAGGGGGCAATAACCATTTATTTTTAAGAGTGTATGAGTTTGAACCTTCACCGTTATTCTTGATAAATACCCTTTTACACTACAAGAAATAAGGTTGTTAATGACGACTAAAAGTCCTTATAAAAAATACAAAGTCGTCGCAAATATATTTTTTGAGACTACTTGTCATTGCAAACATATCGCCGCAATTGAATTGTTGCAAAGAAATTTTTTGGGACGACAAGCCATTGTCGTAATTACATTTGCAACAACAATCATCGTAAATGAGTCGATGCAATTATTTCGTCGGTTGCATCGTCAAGATGACATGTCATTAAGTATTTACGACAACAATTTGTGAATTAAGTTGTCGCAAAAAACGTTGAATTAGCTAACATGGCATAAATGTTTTGCGACCACATTTGTCGTCATAAATGGTATTTTAATTTTTTATTTATTTTTTCTCATTTTAATAATTAATGTTGTATATTACTATATATTTAAACCTAATATTAAATATAATTCATGATAATATAATAATAAAGAATAATTAATTAAAAGAAAATAAATAATATAAAAATATAAATAAAAATTATTATAATAGAAAGTAATTAATAAAATAAAATAAAAATGAGGCTCCACAGAGTTTCCTGTTTTCCTGGGTGATTTGGCCTTCAATGCGTGATCCTTGTTTCCCTTTTACGTGATATTTCTTTTACAGATTCACCTTCTCGTTGATTGGTCAAATGCCGTTTGATGTCCATTACAAGTTGATTCTTATTCCTTATTACGTAGCTGCTGAGAATTTAGTTTTCTTATGTGGAGGGTAATTAATCTCGCTTAGAGAGCTTATTACTTGTTTGCCCAAATCAACCGTTGATCTCTTTTCTCATTGATTCTTCTAGTTTGATTGGCTGATTTCTTTCCTTTTGGGGATGGATTCATTGCCAATTCCTTTCTAAGGAATGTCTTAAGGATATTCTCTCGTTTCTTGGTGCCTAAGGCTGAGTATTGACTCGTGGAATCGATCGGTGAAGTTGACTGATCAATGAGTCGTTTTAACCTGTCTGAAGAGTTGTGGTGACTCGTTTAGTAACCTTCCGAAGCTTAAGTGGCTACGTGTACTGTGAGAGATACAAAATCAACAACATTTACTCTAAAAAATTTTCTCACTCATCGTAGTTCCCTGATTGTAAAATTGATTGATATTTAAACAGTACATAGTATTAATTACTTGGTGGTTTAAAATTAATTTTATTTAACTTTTTAATGCCTCCAAAAATAGTCGCGTTTCACGTGCATAAAGTTTCTTATTGTGGGCCGATACAAATGAACATTATTATTTCACATGCCAAGTCCACATATTTTGAGACGGAATACATAATGAACATTATTATTTCAGGCATGAAATGATTGAGTGCAAGTTCTTTCTATTTTTCTGTCGGAGAGGGACCAGCTAAAGTTAAACAATAATAGTGAAAGAAAATATTCTTATTCATCAGCTGCAGCTAAATATTTCCAACCTCAACCAAATTTACATATTCATTTTGTTTTTTCAACCATTAAAGAACAGAATTAAAAATAATAATAAAAATAAATAAATAAATAAAATGTTTCTAATTATCTTCATTCTTTCCATATAATTAAGGGTTAACTTGATAAGGACGGAAATGTGGAAGGATGAATAGGATTGGAATTCAGAGGAGTATTAAAAAAAATGAAAGATTGTAATTTTTTTTTTAAAAGTTGTTTGATATGATAGAAATAAATAATGATAACTTTTCAGTTATGGTGTTTTTAATAATAGAAAAAATACTGTTCATTAACTTGAATTTGAGTTTAAAAATTTGAGCTAAAAGGGGAACTTGAACTCAGATTTTAGCCTCAAATTTTACAAAAAAAAAAAACCATAAACTTAAATAAAGTTGTAACTTAAAAATAAATTTTTATTTTTTGAATTTGAATGCAAATAAAGAAGCTCTAAATTTTCAAAATGAGAAATACCATGGACTGTCAAAAAAAATACCACACAACAACTCACTGGTGCTGCAACATTATTCAATTTTCATAATGGAATCTCACATGTGCGCAGGTACTCTATAAAAAAAGGCGCAAACTCGTAAGGATAAGCATTACAAAGCCAAACAGCTATAGCCTCCTCAGTCCTCTGCTGAAAAAAAAAAAGAAAAAAAATGAATCCGACAAAATCAAAATCCACAAGAAACAACTCCAGCTCTCTTGTGGTTCTTGCTCTATTCTTGCTTCAACAAAGCCTTCCTCATAATCTCTTTCTTGTTGAGGCTACTTCTACTAAAGTATGAAATATGAATTAATCATGAATTCTTCAAATGAACATGATATGTTATTCTATATATATACATATACATATACATATATATGAACTGGTTATAAAAGAATCAACTTTTTCGTTTCAGGTTCACATTGTGTTCTTAGGAGAGAAGATGCATGATGATCCTGTAGCAACTAAGAAGTCTCACTATAAGATGCTATCTGACTTCTTAGGGAGGTACGTATGTATATAAAAATGATATATTTATATTGCTACAGTGTTTCTATTATTATATATTAACATGGACAATAGATGTAAAATAGTATAATCTCTACTTAATTTTGTAATTATTGAAGCAAGGAAGCTGCGAAGCAGTCCATTCTCTACAGCTATAGACATGGCTTTTCCGGGATTGCTGCAAGATTAACAGACGCGGAGGCCAAAGCTATAGCAAGTATGTCATAATTTTCAAGAACTTTATCACTGTCTTCCTCTTTTTTTTTTTCTCTTTTAATTTTTTATTTTATTTAAAAGATCCATATTACTCTAGGTATGTATATATATGTATATATATTACCACCATATATACATTGATGATTGCAGAAATTCCTGGAGTTGTGAAAGTAATTCCAGACTACATTGTCAAAGCTCATACGACTAGAAGTTGGGACTTCTTGGGAGTCCCTCACAAATATTCGCCACAAAGTCCTTTATCTAACAATCTGGGGCAAGGAACTATTATTGGTGTGGTTGATTCAGGTTAGATACATCTATGTTACTAATACCCGATATATTTGGATAATGACATTAAAGGCACTATGTTTCTTTATCATTTTATTGTATATTAAGCGATGAAGTAGTAATGACATTTCAAAGAGCTCAAATTTAACTCAAATTTGCATCACATATATATATATATATGTATATGTATGTATATAGGTGTATGGCCAGAGTCTGAAAGTTTTAAGGATGATGGCATGCCTCCAATCCCAAAACGCTGGAAAGGCATCTGCGAAAAGGGCCAACAATTCAACAGCACAAATTGCAACAAGAAAATCATTGGCGCTCGGTGGTTCGTAAAAGGATTTGTTGAATCACATCAATTAAACAAAAGTGGAGTCAAAGATTATCTATCGGCAAGGGATATTGGTGGGCATGGAACTCACACAGCCTCAACTGCCGCTGGGAATTTTGTGAAAAATGCAAACTATAAAGGACTGGCAGCGGGAGTGGCGAGAGGCGGAGCGCCTCGTGCTCACTTGGCGATCTACAAGGCCTTGTGGGAAAGTGGAAGAGGCGCTTCATCTGATATTCTAAAAGCAATCGACAAAGCCGTTGACGACGGCGTTGACATCATATCCGCCTCTCTTGGCTCGACCGTTCCTCTTCTGCCTTTGGATAAGGATCTAACTGCATATGCTGCTCTCTTGGCCACTGCAAAGGGCGTAACCTTTGTTGCAGCGGTCGGGAATGAAGGTCCCGTCTCGCAAACTGCTTCAGACGCCTTTCCTTGGACCATAAGTGTTGCAGCCACCACAATTGACAGAGCCTTCCCAACGGCCATTACCCTTGGAAATAACCGCACTTTCTGGGTAATTTAACGAAAACTGAATTCTTCATATCCTATGAATTAAATTCATCTGAAATAACGTTGATGATGTAAATTTTTTTATTTTTATTTTTTAAAATTTTTTGTTGCAGGGCCAAGCCCTTTCTTTTGAAAAAACTACAAATGCTTTTGCTCAACTGATATCGTCCCAATTCATACTTGCAGACAATGCTACCTCGTAAAAAGACCTCGTCTGATATATTAATATTTATTTCGATTAATCCTGCTATATATTAATTGATTTATTTTGTTGATTAATCCTGATCTTACTATACATAATATTAATGTTTGTACTCGGTATTTTTGTTGAAGCTCGAAATGTTTGCCTGGAAATCTGAATTCCACATTAACAAAAGGGAAAATAGTGCTTTGTTCGTCATTATCAAGTGACATAAAAGTAATGAACGTAGTTTATGCATCAGAAGCTGTACGTATAGCAGGAGGAGTTGGCGTCATACTTGCACAGCCATACTCTGATCTGAATTCAGAATGTAGAATTCCATGTGTTGAAGTTGATTATACGACAGCTGCAAAAGTCTTCAACTACGTTGTCACCGCAAGGTAATCGAAAACGAACATTTCATACAAAATTAAATTTTCAAATTAGCTAATTAACGACAAAGAAAATATTACTAATTCTAGCTTATTCTTCTTATTGATTTGTCTTCTATGAACAAATTAGTTCTCCAACTGCAAAGTTAAGTTATCCAAAAACAGTTACAGGAATATTGCCATCCCCGAAAGTAGCGACTTTCTCATCCAGAGGACCTAATTCCTTGATCCCGGAAGTTCTCAAGGCATAGCCACTAACTTTATATATCAATTAACTTTATAATTAACTACATATACATATTTATTCTTAAAACATAATTTTTATGCTTAGCCGGACATAGCCGCCCCGGGAGTGGATATCTTGGCTGCAGTACCAGGAGGTAAATATGAATTTATGTCAGGAACTTCAATGGCATGTCCACATGTATCAGGGATTGTAGCTCTCATCAAATCTGTTCATAAGGATTGGTCTCCTTCTGCCATAAAATCAGCTCTTATCACTACTGGTGAGTCAAACTTAATAACTCAAAGCTCGAAACGCCTAAACTAACCTTAAACCAGTTTATTATCTAGTTTATTTTTCATGTTTATTATGATCCTATAACTTTTTTTGTCTGCTTTATTTCCTACCTTCTTTTGATTTTTTTAAAAAAATTTTGAATTGCATTTTAATTAAGCAATAGAAAAGAAGGTCAATGCCAACTTAATTTCGATGTCCCATTTTCTTTTTGATTTTTATTTTTATTTTTTTATTTTTTGATAAAAAAAAGTAAAATAATTTTTCAATTTTACAGCAACGGAAAACGGAAAAAAAAAATCCTAAATTTAGTTTTAATTTCATGCAAATTGCAGGGTCTCAAGTTGGAACAGATGGATCATACATATACGCAGAGGGTCCAAATCGTAAACTTGCAGATCCATTTGACATGGGTGGTGGCCTAGTTAATCCTGAAAAAGCATTGGATCCGGGTCTCATTTACAATGTCACTATAGAGGATTATTATCAATTCCTCGTCTCAATAGGTTTCGTTGATGCATCGATTTCGGTTTTAACCGACATGAGTATAAACAATTCCAATCGAAAAGGCTTCTCTGCATTGGATTTAAACCTTCCTTCTATAACAGTCCCAAATCTGAGAAATGGGGAGAAAGTAATAGTGACAAGAACTGTGACAAACATTGGAGATGTAAATTCAGTGTATAAGGCTGTGATCGAGGCTCCTCCAGGCATAAAAATAACGATTGAACCTCAAAGTTTGGGGTTCAATTCAACCATTAAAAGCTTGTCGTTCAAAGTTAGCTTCTTCTCAAATCAAAAACTGCACGGATATTACAAGTTTGGGAGCTTAACTTGGAGCGATGGTAAGCATCTTGTGAGGAGTCCTATAGCGGTTCGTGTCATCGCATTTAAATCATTTTCTGATGAATAAAATGTCACAAGTTTATTAGTACATTAATATGAGGCTGATTTTACCGTGTGGTTTGGCTTGTTTAAGGATTGTGTTTATCTCCCTTTATCTTGTTTTGGACTTTGTCGTATGTATGGCCTTTTATTGAAAAAATAAATAAGTGTTTTTGTAATTACCTTTTATGTTAAACTTTGAATCATGGTTTAGTCATATAGTTTGTATTAAATTACGAGATAAGTTCTTAGTTTAAATAATTTGAGCTAATTAGCATTTACGTCACTCATGTATATTTCACTTGTATTACATGTTTTCTATCTTCCCATCATACCAAACGACATAAAGATGAAAAAACAAATGAAAAAAAAAAAAAAACTTCATTCCTTTCCTTCACATGTTTCATTATAACACAGAGTACCAAAATAATTTTATTCATGTAAAAAGTAAATACAACTCAACATTTCAGCCAAAAAAAAAAAAAACAACAATAACAACATTTTAGCCGAAAGTTTTGCACAAGAAGTTACACACTATTGATCCAATTATCGATCACTAGCATGAACATTAAGACGGCCTACCAAAGCCATGAATTTATTTAGTCATCATGAAAGTCGTCATCAATTTGCAGAACCTCATCAGTAATTCCCCATAGAGCCCTTGTTCTTTCAGAAACATAATCAGAATCCCCTGATGGGTAGTCTATTGAAGGATTAGTAGGCAAAATAGACTCACAAAGAAGGATTAGTGGGTCTACAGAAGGATTACATGATTACTCAACTCCACTTCTCAAAGATTGCAAAATAGACTCTCTGACTTGAAATTGGTTGTTTTGGACATTTATCACCCTCTCTATGATATTGTCACTAATCCTACTCAACACGGTACGTCATTTAGAGGTTTTCCATATATTTAAAAAAAAAAAAAAAAAGACAAATACTCGTAAGCAAACATTTTCTGCATTCAAGTTTTGGAAGAGTCAACACTTTTTTTTTTTATTTTTTTTTACGTACATGCTAACCCATGCATTTGAGGAATATTTAGGAAAGATGAGCACTAGGAGGTGTTTTCCATTGAAATTTAGATTTTTTTTTTTTTTTTTTTTAACTAAAGTGGTTAGTTCTTGTACAGAATGCTCAATGGTCAAAGAGTAATATTACTAGTAAAATGTCTCTCTAATTTTACAAATTTAACAGTTTCACAAAATATAATAATAATAATAATAATAAAAACAGCTATTATATGTATATTTGTAATTTGAGAGCACAATAGTAAAGAAACATTTCGGATGCATGATCTTTTTCTGTCTTTGTCTGAGTTAGAATGGATGACCTTAATATTGGAATGCATGTGACTTTGTTCACGTGATATCACGTGCCGCCAATGTCCAATATGAATAATCAGTGAGCCTCTTGATTAAGATATTTAGCAATTTTCCCCCCTTTCTACATAATCTAATCGATTAACAATTAATTAATTACGTCTTATATTAAAATACGAAAAAAAAATGTTGTTCTTTTTCCCCCTTTTTTGTGTGTATGTATGATATGTTTGAATAAAGATATAGCAAGTTTGGTGCATGTTTGCTTAAGGACTTTCACCTAAATTCGGAAAAAAATAAAATAAAATAAAAAATAAAAAAATAAAACAACTGTTTACTTAAGAAGTACGTGATTGCCTATTATTAACAATGAAATAACCTAATTAAAAATGGCCGATTATTTACAATATAGTAAGATCACACTTGCACACTGGTCGATAAATTATAAAGCCCTGCCTTTCAGCTCCTTAAAATCGTTTTTCTTTTAAGTCACAATAAAAATAATTACCTAATTATTGGTCCCTAGTATTGTAAAATCCTCATAAACTCAAAGATACAAACATGAAATGCATGTGCCAACCATTTTGTTTCTTTCTTTTTTGGTTCTGTTTTTTATTGAATATGTATTGATTTTTATGGACTTTAATTCATCACTAGATAGTTTATCACTGATTAACCAATTTATTGGAGTGACCAAAATTGATTAACTGCTACTGAAAAACGGTCACTTCTCCACACACACACAAAAAAAAAAGATTAAATTTTAAAAAATGTGGAAAAGATAACGGTCATTTGCGCTGAAAAAATTAGTAGAATGTGAGAAACAAAGCTAGAGCTGAGCTTTAAGCGCGAGAGGAGGGAAGGGCTCTCCCTTTAACCGCTACTTTTCTTGCAATGCTGCTACTTTATCGGTCCCTCTCGTCTGGTTGGCCTCGGGCTCAGAGATCGAGATAGAAAGGATGGGTTGTCAGCTGATGGAATTTCTTCTTCGATACCACTTTATGCATCTAATTTATTCCAGGATTGGTTCATTATAACCACTTGATCGACAGAATAGGTGGGAAGATGGAGTGAAGTTAGTCGATAGCTCCCATCGTTCCAGGGTTCGAAGGTCTGGATCCAAGGTCAAATAAGAATGTTTTGCTAATGCGGCCAAGGACAAAAAGAATGGAAAATGATTTCCGTACTAAAGATCTCAATAGGGGATTCATTGCCGAGATAAAAATTGGGTTATTCCGCTTGTTGAAAAACAAGACTGAAAAATAAGATAAATTGGAGAGACGAGGTTTTCTCGCCAACAACGTGGGATTTGACCCCCTGTTAGTTAGTATGAATAAAAAGAAAAGATAGTACAACCTACGGGCTTCTTAGCCAAAAGAAAAAACCATGGAAAAATTAGGGCGACATTCTTGTCGTCACATTCGCCAAAACTGTGAGAACGTTCAGCAATTATCAGAACACAATCCTAATACTAACAAAAGAAGATAGCCGTAACTCTAGATATGCATTTTATTAGGCAA
This sequence comes from Morus notabilis, assembly GCF_000414095.1. Taxonomy (NCBI): domain Eukaryota; kingdom Viridiplantae; phylum Streptophyta; class Magnoliopsida; order Rosales; family Moraceae; genus Morus; species Morus notabilis. Next base: position 259,596 of record NW_010362372.1, read on the forward strand.
TAAATTGTTAAATGCCCATTCCATCAAATTTGAAAACATATAAGAAACGTATAAATACTATATTCTACAATTTTACCCACTTAGGCCCATGAAAAAACCAATACATCGCTAGTTTACATGCGAAGAAAATCTCCCACAAAAAATCCAAAAAAAAAAAAAAAAAAACTGAATCCAGCTAATCTTTTAACTGCTTGGCCAAAAATTCCAGAGGGACGTATCCTTTCTATTCCAGTTTGCAATTGCTGCATTATGTATATTTGACCCTCTACTAAAGGGATTCTGGACATTTTCTTTGCCTGCAAATTTAAGGAGTGGGAAATTACATGATTATTCTCATTACAGTTATTATTTCTTCCTTCTGAAGCACATTATAATAGTTAATATTCTCATCAGATATTCTTTTGAAGTAGTACAGTCCAGGCTCAGATGGAACATACCTAGGAAAACCACATTAGAGACAAGGAAATTGGCAGTGAGCTAATCAAGAGTTGAAGAACTAACCATACTTTTAAGACGATAGTCGTCCAAATAAGATTCCACTGAAAATAATAGCTCCAAACCACTTGTTGGACACAAATCTGGAAAAACGATGAAACATCAGTTAAGCATTTTAATGATGTTCAAAGCTAGAATAGAATACATTTAACAAAACATTTAGAGCACAATACAAATCTTTTTATGCAGGACCAGTGAGGGAAATAGAAAGAGAGGAGAGAGGAAGAGAAAAAAACAGAAGGGAGGGGAGAAGGAAACTAAAAAAAAAAAAAAAAAAAAAAAAAAAAGAACTAGGGAAAGGAAAGACGACAGAGGAGGATTTCAATACTAAGTGGCAATTCATTAAAAATAGTCTAACCTCAATTTAGGCCTGACCTATTGGTAGATTTCTTAGCGACGCTATGAGCAGAAACTTCTAAGAAGATTCCTGAACAGAAAACTTAGGAAAATAGTTTTGCCCTGATTTTAGCATAGAAGTGGATTGACCAATGAACCCTTAAAGCTACTGAATATTTATGAGCCAAATTACTTATTACAGAATACATTAAAAGCAATTAATAACTATCTTACTGAAAATTAACATCAAGTGAAAGTAATACGTACTTTCTATTGCAATCGGCTCGTGATGAAAGGTCAACTGTCCATATCTGCCACGCTAATTGTCCAGATGCAGCTGCCAAAGATGCATAATATGGCCATCCTGCTCAAAGGGAACAGAGCATTTTTTTCACAGGTACAGAAAAACATGATAAAGTATATAATTAACATGTAAGAAGAAAAGTTACCAATTTCGGCATTAAATCCACTAAGGGCAAGACTACCAATGCACGCAAGTCCAAACCCCGTAATCCACTTCTTGGTTGAATCCCCAAATCTCAAAGCTGTAGATTTAACACCAACTTTCAGATCATCTTCTTTATCCTGAATGGATGGTTAAAACACGCTAATTTCACCAAAATATTCATGTTGAAGATTTCTAATCTAAGGCAATAGTTCCCACTGGAACTCAACTAAGAATATCAAGCAATTGAAGAGAAGATGGAAACCCGCTCAACCTCTCTCTCTCTCTCTCTCTCAAATATCTTACTCTTGAATAAAGGACTTAATTCCAACAAAAACAAAAACAAAAAAAGATGATTCTTCAGCATTTATCTCATACCTGGTGTGCATATATCGTGTCATACACTAGAGTCCAAAAAACTCCAGAGACATACAACGGGAGCACTACAGCTGGATCAATATTTCCTTTAACTGCAGCCCATCCTAACAGAGCTCCCCAATTAAAGGTCAAACCTAGAAATGCTTGAGGCTACAATGCATAGACAAAATGAATCAATCAGTAAAATTTCATGACACTGTAGATTGATCAAAGGACAGAATAAACTCCAGAGAGTGTCAAAACAACAAGATATCTTTACCCAAAATGTCAACCTCTTCATGAGGGGATAGGAGAAGACTAGCAACAAAGATGAAGCCCCCAAAATACGGCTGTTGGAAATAGAGAACCAGAATAAGTTTAGACACATTCTGCATGCTGCATGTGCTAGCAGCCAACCCAGCTTAGACAGATCTATAAACTAAATGAGAAGTAAAAGAGAACAGGTTGAAGCTAATGTAATGCAGGGTTACTATGTAAGATGGCCAATTAAGTAAAATACAGAGGGCAGCTCCGCGGACACAAGGTTGGGGGTGAACAAGTCCTATCAGTGGGGTTGTTTAGGCCAGAGCTCAAGAATTGGCAATCGGCAATCAGGGACGGGATACTGGCAGCCGGTTTTGATTCCTTTAATGGGTTTACAATTTAGATAGGATCATTCACTGGGTACCAAGAGTTAAGTGTTCTCACTTTTTCAAATTCTTCTACCTACTTTCTGTGAACTAAGAGTTAGACATGTAAAAAAGGAACCTGGTAACCTAATTATCTCTTTCCATAATATTGCCATATCTAAGGATCCCCGTTTCATGTGAAAGCGTCCAATGAAAATACTTTCTCAATCCTTTCAACTTCTCATTATTTAAAACACACACACACAACACATCGTTAGAACACCAAGAGCTTTACAGAAAGATGGAATAATTAGCCGTTTATTTCTTTGCCTTGATGCATACGTGCAAACCTCACGTGATGAATTTTTATGCACTACTTTATGGCCAAGGGTTATATGCTTGACTAATTTGGAACTCAATTCCACCTATATGGCGACGGTCATATAACTACTCAATAAGTAGAACAGGTAATTTTGTGCAAGTGTGAAGAATGCTCTATCTTGTTATAGCCTGCAAACACAAGCTTGGGCCAATTAACATGTATCTATCGCTTTTCCAGGTTCTCACAGGGGCAAGATTACGGTTGTTGACATTTCAACATCCATGAACATATTTGCATCACCCAGGAGAAACAGTGAACACTATCTCTCTCATAGTCTATGTTGCAGAAATCTTTTTTGACTTCTCCACAGTTTCATGCTAAACAATCAACGTACAAACATCTCCAGCAGATCCACAAACTATACATGCCAACACACAAATTAACTTTTGGTACATGATGTGGAATGTGTGGCTAGAATCAAATGAATCTACTTAAATGAATCAGTATTAAGTAGAATTAACCAACTCCAAAAAGCACCACAACGAGGGCAGATAAAAAGAACATTAACCTATAATTATTCAATTGAAGAAGAAAACAAAGACCCAAAGTCAATTGAAACCCAAGAAAACAAAGCCCCTGAAAAGGTGTGAGGAGACCACTTGCAACTGGCCTCAACTTTGTACGTTCCACCTGCATTGAAAGTCCATATTACCATGCAAAAGTTCCAAAAGAAAAAAAAAAAAAAAAGAAATAATTGAAAGTATGAACCAGAAATTAAGGCCAACAGGAGTAGAATACGGCTATGACAAACTAAATAACAATTTAAAACCCCCTAAACTTTTTGTCAATATTCACTTCATGATCAATCACACCAAAAAAATAATAATAATATTGGGTAATTTTAAAAAATAAGCGTAGAAATTACCTTCTTTTTGGGCTTCCATCTAGAGATAAAGCCTTTTAAAGAATTTCCTTTTTATTATTTTGAACTGGAAGGATGTTATCAGTCATTAAATGGGCATCCAACTATCATTAAATGTGCCTCCAACTAACTTTCATCATCAATGAAAGAATGTTTATCAGGGTTTTTTGAGTATTTTGACAATAATGCAAGTAAGAAAGCATGGTCTTCCTTTCCTTCCACCTTGCAGAATTGGCATTCCACTGTTTACTATGAATAACCTCCCTTTTCCCCCCTTTCTTGCACATATATACACACAAAAGAAAGAAAAGAAGATGGAAAAAAAAAAGTGCCCGGAACTAGAATACAACACACAATTATAATCCCAAATCAGGTGCTCCCAAAAAATGCCACTTAAATATAAGAAGCTCCTATGTAACCCACTTTTCTTGTTAATCCTTGTAATCCTAATAGTTACACTCACAAAACTCTTTTATCTACTACAAAAGGAAGGTTTCTACATTAGTTTACAAACCTTACAACCCATGGTCTACGCAACCTACATCAGTTTGATCTATTGCCACGTTTCCAAAAGAGGTAACATTTCAATTACACTCAACGATAGGTCCTGGATTTTAATTTGGTAAAATACGAAGAGAGGGCTGCAATTTTGAACAGGAAAAGAAAGTAACAAATAAAAACAGAAACAGAGAAAGCAGTAAAGTCATTTCTCTCTTTTGAAATATTAAAAAATTTTAGATGACTTAAATTCAATCATTCCCCAAATACTTCAAACAATGAGTTATGAAAGTGCCTTTGATAATTACAATATATTTCCATATGGATCCAGTGCTTAATTTGTCCTTATGTTTCTGAAAAACCATTTTCTACAGAAAATGCACATCAAAAGTTGTAAGATAAGAGAAGGAACGCAATAAATAAATAAATAAATAAAAACAATACATATAAATAAAACAGACAGAGAGAGAGAGCATTTCAAGACCCTGGGTTTAGTGTAAGATACAGTACATACTACTAAATACAATTTCAAAATTGTGCTCGTGTGCAGATGCAGAAATACATGAACAAGCACCTATGCAGATTAATTAAGTTTGAGAATCACAATATGTTCACATCATAACAACAATAGGCGATCTAATTGAGATGCAATTTTTGTATATCAATATATGACTACTCCCAGAAACGTCTACCAGTATATGGATATCATTACTCCATTAGCTGTCAAACTGAAGTATCATACTTTTTTGACATATAAAGATCTTGACATAAAGACATCCATAAAATTGAAATGCATTTTGCAGGAAGTGTTATCCTAAAATGACCCAAGAACAAAAAAAAAAAATATGGGCTAATCTCACAAATTGTCCCTGAAGTTTAGCTTCAATCTCATTTTAGTCCCTCACTTTTCAAACGTCGCACAATTGGTTCCTGAGATTTTATTATATTTCAATTTCGGTCCTTCTGTTAGCTTGGTGTTAAATATATGACGGAATTTGTAGAAATTATGGACTAAAATTAGAAAAATATAAAGTTTAGAGCAATACGAAAAAACAAAACTTAATTTTCACATATATAGACCTAAAAATTTTAGTTATTTCTAATTTTGGACTCTAATTTACACAGATTTCATTAAATTTTAACGCCTAGTTAATGGAAGGACCGAAATTAAAACAAAATAAAACCTCAGGAACCATTTGCGTGACGTTTAAAAAGTCATAGACTAAAGTGGGATTCAGTGTAAACCTCAGGGACCATTTATGGAATTAACCCAAAATATATAAACCAACTCTAACACATGCTTCGAAGTTAACGGGTGAATATAGGATCGGACAAAGTAGAACTTAGTAACTTACCATTGTATCAATATCCCGATCAAGAAGATCATTGATAGTACAGCCAGCACCACGTAAAAGCAGAGCCCCACACCCAAACAAGGTCAACATCTTAAAATCAGGAAGGTGTCCCGGGGTTGCCGCCAGAGTGATTGACCTAGAGAATCAATAATATATGTATATATATTTAACAAAGTAACACATAACAGTGCAAGTAACATCCTTGACAGTCGACAAATGCCTACTACAGAGTACAGACTCAAGAAAAAAGAATGCTTCAATCCTAACAGTTCTAATGCAACACCCAGTTGGCGTATAAGTAGCAGTGAAGTAAATACTTCTACATTTCTCTGGCAAAATTCCATAGTTATTGATTTTTTATCATTTATGTCTTCTCCCTACTGCTTTGTCACCTACACGAACAGAGTTTTGCAATGCCTGATCCAAGGGTCGTAATTCAAACTTCAAAGGGCTTTTAACACTTGTGAGCAGTAAGCCCTAAACTTTCATCCTTTTAACTTTTTCTCTTAGCAATTTATCCCCTAAAATTTCCAAAAGTGTGGCAGTTAACTAAAATGTTTATCGAAGACTAAATGAATAATTCAGTAACTAAATTACAAGCTCAAAAGTAATTTTTCAAGGGCGAAAACGAAAAATAATGAGAAGTTGCACAAGTGCTTAAAGATATTAATTACTCCGTCTGAAATCTAACCCTTGCTAACGATTGAAGTTGCTATATGTTTCAAAAAAAAAAATTTATTTTCCCCTCAAAATTTAGAAAATGAGATTAACGGAATCGATTGACGTAAACCAAATAATAATAATAATAATAATAATAATAATAATAATAATCAGCCATTCGGAATACATCTCCATGTTCTCTACCAAAAAAAAAAAAAAGTCAAAAGCAAAAATACAGGATGCAAAAGAAGCCGTACCCCATATAGAAGACGACGACGATGTCGAAATGTGGCGGACGGAAACGGCGCCAAATTCGACGATCAATTTCCGGCGACCGTAGTAGAATTGCTTAGGCCATAGGAAAACCGGAATAGGAGGAGAAATGTGGAGAGGGCTAGGGTTAGGGTTTGGAGCGTAATGAAAGGAAGAAGAGATTGAGGAGGAAGAGGGATTCAAAAACCTACGGGTTCGGAAGGCACGAGAGAGCAAAAACAACGTCATTTTGAATTGGAATGCATGTTTTTAATGGGTCTGCATAGGAATCTGGCGAACATTTAAAACTTTGGTATTTTATACGAGTTTTCAGAAGCAAGGCATTCCGAACTCATTCAGCTGCTCCCCGGAAGTGGCGATTCCTACAGAACATAAGGAGGTCAATCAAATCAGAAATCAGAAATTATTAAAAAAGGGTAAAATCGATATTCCACGTTCAAAAAAAGACCTCAGGCTATAAAAAATCAATTTTTTAAATTATCAAAGTATATAAGACAAAAATGCAATTACCCATTAATATAGAATACCAAATTAAAATTATTCTTAAAATAAATATGCAAGAAAAAAATGAAGGGTAAAAAGGAAAACTGTTTGGTTTCTGCAACAATTCAAACCCTCCTGACTCAATTATGGACTCATTCATTCCATCGATTTAAATTTTTAATTTTAGATTTTTACAGTTAAAAGCTTTTAGAAAATGTAACATTTAACTTTTTTTGTTACAATTAAAAGTTCTCAAAAAATATCACATATCAGTTTAAATTAAAAACTTAAATCTGTAAAGCGAACAATGTATATATATTTCACATCCCAACTAGAATGGAAGCCATCCTTGGAAGAAATTAATGGGATTCTTACTCCAATTCTTACAGTGTGTTTTGTAGAACGGAAAAAGGATAGGAAAAAGAAAAGAAATTAGATGAAGGATTTTAAAGAAAAAAATAGAATCTTGTGTTGTTTAGTAGATAGGAAATGAGGTAGGAAAGTAGAAATTGATGGGTTCACTAATTTTAAATCTTTCTAACTTTAAAAAGAAAAAATGATGAAAAATTTTGATAAATAAATGAGATATAAAATAATTATTTTAACTTTAATCATTCATCATTTTTTATTAGTATATGGGTACTATTGTAAAATACAATAAATTTAACATTTTCTTTTCACTTTTTTTTCTTCTACCAAACAACATGAGATAAAATCTACATTCCACCATTTTATTTCCTCTACCTAGGTATTTTACTTCTCTTTCTTTCCTCTTTTTCTATAACATATGCCAAAAGTGGACAATCCAGGAAATAGCCCATGGAAACAATAATAATATGAGATAAACAAAATAAAATCTCAAGATAATATGGGCTTATTCGTTTGCACCTAAATTCAAAAAAGTTTAAACTCAAGTTATAACTTTATTCAGATTCATGTTCTTTTGTAAAATTTGAGTTTGAATTTGAGTTTTAACTTGAGTTTAATGTTGAAATCTGAGTTCAAGTTTCATTTTCAATTCAAGTTTTTAAACTCAAACTCAAATTAATAAACAATATTTTTTTATTATTAAAAATGCTATAACTTTTTCATTTTAATTCAGATTGAGATAATTCTTTTTTATACGTTCACAACGAAAAGATGAATAAAAATTCACCCATATACCCTATTAAAATTTTCTATCATCATTGAGTTTTTATTAAAATACTATATAAATATAAATTCAAGTTTTGATATACAAACACAAACTTAAAAAGATTCTCATCTCAAACCATAACTCAAATGTACACAACAAAATACAAATTCAAGTTACAACTTTAACTCAAATTATAACTTAAATTCAATTTAAGATTTACACTCAAGTCACCATAATTTAAAAATGCAACTGAACAAATTAAAAGTGATAATAATGAATGAAATAGAGGCCATTTGAAACTAACAAAGACATACATCAATCATCGGTCTAAAAACAACAATAAAAATAAAAAAGGAAAAAGAAAAAGAAAAATTCTGCTTTGAGCCATAACCTTGGGAACGCATATGACAAACACAACAAAAAATTGATCTAAAACAGAAGAAAAAAATGCAAAAATCGAGCCATAACCTTGGGAACGCATATGACAAAAGTAAAATCGATGAGAAAGAGATAAGAAGAGAAGGAGCCCTTAGTGTGCAATGCTCTTGGAAACAAGCGAGAGTGACGAAAACGATGTGTGGAGATAGAGAGAAAGAGTCTGAGGCCTCGTTCATTTCACTGATTTGAGTTTTCAATTTTAGATTTTTACAGTTAAAAACTCTCAAAAAAATGTCACATCTAACTTTTTTTACTACAGTTAAAAGCTCTCATAAAATGTCACATCTCAACTCGAATTGAAAACTCAAATCCGCGAAGCGAACGAGGCCTTAGAGTGTGATATGTTGGGAATGAGAAGCAGGAACGAACAGCTAAGGGCCTTTTGGAATGCATGGCCAGATTTCACAAATAACTCCTATACAAAACTTTTTGAATATGATAATGCAAGAATTAAAAAGGAAATAACAGTAAAGACCACAATTAACACAAAATTTCACAATTCAAAAATAAGCTACAAATGTAGAACAGTAAAAAAATAATAAAGTATGGCCTGTTTAATTCGCTGATTCGAGTTTTTAATTCAAGTTGAGTTAGATGTGACTATTTCTGAGAGTTTTTTACTGTAGCAAAATTCAAATTCTAAACTCGAATCGGTGAAATGAACGAGACTTCACAACTCAAGTTCTATTACTACAGTATTTTCTCTCACAAAAATTTAAATTCTACTTTTTTATTACAGTGTTTTTCTCTCACAAACACAACTCGAATTCTTAACTTGAGTTGTGAAACAAACACTATATAATAAAAACAATAACAATAACCAACAAAAAAAACACACACACACACAATAAATCTCTGCAAAAAGTAGATAAGACAAAGTAAATTTCAACTTCTGAGTTGTTAAAAAAAAAAAAAAAAAAAAAAAAAAAAAAAAAAAAAAAACGAAAGAACCCAACTCCTTTATTTGTTGAATAACCCAAAATTTGTTAATCACCCCTAGTTCAATTCAAACTATTCAAGATTCAAACATGTCTAACCCATGAGCTAATTTTGATACACTTCATACAATCGCCTAAATGCCTCATTCACAACTACAATTGCAAGTTGCATTGCAACTTGTAAATTCCCAACTTCAATAGCCAAAACAAATAGCCAATTGTAATATATATATATATATTTTTTCTATTTTCTTTGATAGAATCCTCTTCCACCTGAAACTTCTGTTGCAATTGTTTTTCGTTTAATGAAGTCTCTCGTTTCTTACAAATAAAGATAAAAAAAAATGCCAAAACGAACAAGACAGTAGCAGTAAATACACTCATTTATCTGATAATGAAATAATAAAAAAGCAATTTCATAAACTCAAAAATTTCGATGTTTACCAAGTCTTCACTGCTTAGCAAAAAGAATATATATACTTATATATATATATATATACAAAAACAAAAATAAGTGAATAGATTCACTTTGCCAACCCCAATTCGCCCATTCATCTCGCAAAGCCATGACCGGCGGCAAAGTCGTCATCGCCTGATAGTCAAATTAGGTTGGAATTTTAAGGAAATAGTTGTAGGTATCGATCAAGAGGGTTCAGATCAATTCTGCGGTGATCACCATTCCATTGTTATAATTTGAATCCATCCATCACTTTAGACAGAAATTGGGAAAGATGTGTAAATGCTCAGAGAGAGGGATAAACATTGTAGCAAAGGATTTGCTTGCAGGTTAGATTTATTTGATATGAAATAAATCCCAATCTATTGGAATTAAGGTTACGTTTATTTTACCGATTTAAGTTATCAGTTTAATGTTTCTACAGTTAAAATTTTTAAAAAAATATTACATCTAACTTTTTCTGCTACAGTTAAAAACTCTCAGAAAATATTGTATCTCAACTCAAAAAACTCCGAACAAAGCCTAAAATCCATACTTATATCATTTCAAAGATGCGAAAGGGGAAGAAATGCACGAAAAGTTTGATTTAATTTTTTATTTTATTCTAAAAAAGATTTAATCAATATATACAAGAGATGGCGGAAATAAATATATATACAACGTCAAGATATGAAGGCATGAAAGAAGAATTTAAAATTTACCTATATAGCAACTCTTACTTAAACTTTCTCTTTTCTTTTCTTTTTTTTTTTTCCTTTTTGTAAAGTGCATGCAAATCGTTAATCAGATTGGTGATTTTGAAATTCAAAAAACTGTTATATATTTGATTAAAAAGATAAGCCTTCAATTATCATTAATCTGATTGTGATAAGCAAAATTCAAAAAAGTACATTTTGCTTAAAAAGCTATGCCAAATTCTTAAGATTATAGATGATGGAACAATAATCTGATTGCGAAACCTTTTTTTTTTTTTTTTCATTTCAAACAAAAATTAATTAGTTTAATCACCCGTCAATCGTCCAATGCTCTTTTGCGTCCCGATGATGAAAAATAATACAATTTGTATCTCAGTTCTGCTAACACAATGAAGTGTCAATTGAATTCTTACTATCATCTTTAAAAAAAAAAAAGAATAGATTAGAAAAGATGGTGGATAATCACAAGATGAATGATGAGGTGTAAATATTTTTATTTTTATAGTAGTTTAATTTCTAAATTTTTTTAAAAAAATTGTCATCAAATTAATGAGAGTTAGTTTAAACAAAGAATTTGCACAAGTTTAAGAAACATTGACGACGAGAAAGATATTCTCAGATATTTTTATTTTTTATTTTTACTGAATATTCGGATAAACATCTTCAATCTTACGTATTTACTCTTATCTGTATTTCGAAAAAAGAAATATTTAAAATCTAGAACTGAGAATATTATCTTGTGCCTGACATATTAAGATTTACATTTAACTTTTTACTAAACTCTAAAAAAGAAAAAAAGTCCCGTTTAGTTCGCTGATTTGAATTTTTAATTTGAGTTGAGATGTGATTTTATATGAGAGCTTTTTACTGTAGCAAAAAAGTTAGATGTGATTGTTTGTGAGAGCTTTTTACTGTAACAAAACTCAAATTCTAAACTCGAATCAGTAAAATGAACGGGGCCGTAAATTCAAATGCTACATCAGTATATATTATTATATACTACATCAGTGGTTATCTTACCGTAAATTCAAATGCTACATCAGTGGTTATCTTAAAGAGGTTTTGAGTGAATGAATGAATTTTGGCTTCCTTTGTATTGATCGTAATGATGAGAATATATACAGTATGAGTACATCACTTAGTTCCACAATATATGTCTACGTGTGGAACAAAGTAACAAAAAGATAAGGATAAATAACAACTAAATGAACGGGGCCGTAAATTCAAATGCTACATCAATATATATTATTATATGCTACATCAGTGGTTATCTTACCGTAAATTCAAATGCTATATCAGTGGTTATCTTAAAGAGGTTTTGAGTGAATGAATGAATTTTGGCTTCCTTTGTATTGATCGTAATGATGAGACTATATACAGTATGAGTACATCACTTAGTTCCACAATATATGTCTACGTGTGGAACAAAGTAACAAAAAGATAAGGATAAATAACAACTACAATATCTAGCAAATTCTAGTAGATTCAGAATACAAGATTTAAAATATAAATTATAAAATTTAAACTTGCTTGTGGTTGGAGAGATTTCTGCTGATAATCTTATCGTAAATTTAAATGCTACATCAATAGTTATCTTATCCTAAATTCAAATGTTATCTTATCGTCTCTAGCACTAGTTAAGTACTTTAACACTATATATATATATATATATATAATGCATATAAAGAACGTCAATAATATATTATTTATTTTGTTGAGAGTTATAAAATGAAGAGGGTTCCGATTTTGTTGGTGATTTTCTCGAGTGCTTCACTAGTGTATAACGTTCATTCTCAAGAGAGTTGTTTTAATTTGTTCATTCATCTTACACCATGTCTTGTTGAGATATCTGGCTTGAATATCGGTTTGAAGGGTCCTATTACCTACTCTTGTTGCTCCACAATTCTCGATGTTGCCGACAATTGTCCTCGCGGATTACAACCTTTCTGGTTAAACAAAGCTGAGGAGAATTGCATTATTACGTATCGGAAAACTCCGCCCCCAACACCACCCTCCAATGATGGTGATATTGGCACAAGTCCACCCTCTAATGGTACGGATAAAGGCAAATCTCCGCCGCCGCCGCCGCCACCACCTCAGAGCAAACAAACACCGCCACCAGTCCCACCCTCAAATTGCTGTAATCAGCAGAACTGTCCCGACCTTAACCGCCTACGGCCGTGCGCCAGCCAAATGTTTGACTACCATAATAATAAAACTCCAATCAGCTCGTCCTGTTGCACCATCATTCTCGACGTCCGAGAGAAATGCAGTCCCCGAGGGTGGACCGACTTTGCCATTGAATGCCAAAACTACTGCTTGAACCACCCGTAATCTCGTTCCTTTTCTTAATGGACGTTTAGTTCATGTATTCAGAATTATTCTCGTTTTACGTGTATTTTTTGAGAGAAAAATATTGTAAATAATCATGAATTATGATTCAGAATCAGGTACGAATACAACAAACAAATCGTTATGTCTTTCTTCTTCTTTTAATTTGTCAATGCTCAATTGACTAATTCTGTCACCTTTAGAGTAGGTTTTTTCTGTTATTTTCTTTTTTGCCGGTTCTTGAATGTTTCATACATGTTAGTAGGTCTAGGTTCTCTTTATTTAACGACCGTCTTAATTTGTTTTCTAGTATTGATGATTTTCTTTTAGAGCAATTTTATGATCTTTTTTTTTTTTTAAAGAAACTTTTTCCTAACCTCTCGCATTATCAATATATCAAATAAAGGTAACTCCTTTTTTCATTATCAATATCAATTTTATTATGGTGGTGTCTGTGTGCTTTAGTATTATTCATACCGATTCAAATTTGTTTAAAAAAATACATCATGCATGCCTATACACCTTATAAAAGAAAAAAAAAAAAAAAAAAAAAAAAAAAAAAAAAAAAAAAAACAACAACAACAACGCGTGCCTATGTAAATTACTTATTAACGATAACGGAAGTTTTTTGCTTGAAATATTACGGTAACGGAAGTTACTACTTTCTTTTTACGTTGATTCTCACCTACAAGAAATGACAGAAATAAATGTATATGCAATGTAAAGATATGAAGATATGAAAGTAGAATTTTAAATTTATCTATAGCAACTCTTTCTTTATTTTTCCCCCCCTTTTTGTAAAGTGCATGCAATTAGTAAAGTATTCATATCAGTAATCAGATTGATAATAATTGAAATTCAAAAAATTGTTATACATTTGATTAAAAGGATAAGCCTTCAATTAATTATCATTAATCTTATTGTGATAATCAAAATTCAAAAAAGTACATTTTGCTTAAAAAGTTATGCCAAATTCGTAAGATTATAGATGTCTATCACAATCAGAAAATAAAAAATAATAAAAAAAAAAGAAATAATCAATCAGATTTTTAGGACATATATGTGAAATTTATGTAAAAAAATATATATGTGAAATTCAGCTAACCGTCCCATATAATAGAAAAACTCAACCTAAATCCACTCAATTAATAATCAGGCTATATATTTGGTTGATATCTTGATCAGATTTGTCGGGTTCGGATTATAAAGAATTGGATTGAGTGGGCTAATTGGTTTGTGGGTTGTGAAGTTTTTTGTTCACTCCTATTATTAAACCGTCATTAGTCTGGCTTTTAGTTTTATAGTTTTCTTCGCAAAGGTTTTATTTTACTTTCAACAAGTTAATAGCAGAAGGAAAAAAAATTTCTTCAATTAATGACTAAAATATATATATATATATGTATATATATTTTGAGAGTTTTAACTTGTTTTTCTTCTTCAACGTTTCTTGATCTTTTATTCTACGTTTGTTTCTTGTATTTGTCTTTGATTTTGAATCATGATTCATGGTTCTCTATAGTATTTTTTTCTCACAAAAAACACACATAAAACGAGAATAATTCTGAATCATGGTTCTAAATCCATAAATCAAACGTCAATGTCATACCAAGAAATGAGTTGATTGTGTGGGGTCTCATCAGAATATGTTATTGTTATGTTTTATAAAATATTTTTGCATAAATTCCCAAAAGTTGGTTCTATTTGATCTGGCAATTCAGCCTCTGGTATTTAACATAGTTGCATTGAAACCTTTATTTATTTTTTATATTTTTTATATTTTATTTTAATATTATTATTATTTTGGCTGAGTTGCATTGAAACCATTTACAACACTTAGCTGTGAGAAACAAAAAGCTCAAACTGATCAGTTTTAAGAGGGGATTCAAATGGCCATACAAGGCCTCAAATATTGTATTTGTCCAAACAATTTAACCACGTGTTTGATTACATCCTTGAAGATTCCATCTTTAGTTTTTTTTTCTTTAAAAAAACAAAATTATAAATATCCAATCCTGGTCTTGATTCATCAAACAGCCGAGCTGCACTTTGAACAGTTGTAGGAAGCTCGAGTAGCCCAAAACTAGCCAAACTACGAGAGTAGCGATTTTGGTCCCTCTATTTCACAGCAAAACATGACTAGGTCTATTGTACATGCAGCCAAAAGGGCATCATACTGAGAATTTCTAAGCCATTCTGGTCCTACCAAGTATCTGTTTAGCTCCGGCAACTTCTGAGTGCTATCCCAACAGAGCTAATATTTTTCTCTTGTTCCGATCTCATTCCTCGGTTAATTTTGTTAGGGTTTCTTAACATCCTTAGAGATTAGTAGTGGGTTATGAATTGACAGTTCAAACAAAATTCAGTCCGCACATGTCGTTGATTTAAAAGTACGCGGTATCGCTTACTCATACAGCATGCTTCTGACAGCAATCCAACAATCTAGCAACATTTGCAGCATTTTCCTCCTCGGCGCCATCATTTGAGGAAGTCCACTGATTTATGATAGTGATTATCCTTCTAAGCTGTTTCATAGTTAAGGGCACAAAAGCTATTTAATGCAATGAAAATTAAAACCCTGCCAACCACTTTTTCGTAAGCTTACTATGAACAACATCATAGCAATGGTATTGCATATTTAACGAACTCAAGGATACAGCTGTTGTTCTAGCCTTTGATTTTAAGCCGTCTAATTGATGGTCAAGAAGATCATCTTCAATCAGCTCAGATTTGCTTGCTAGGACAGAAACATATTGATGCAGACTTGTTGGACTCATCTCATTTTCGCGAACTTGAAACAGTAACCTTGCGATGATGTTCCAAACTGCACCTCGTGCTTCTAAATCGTCCGAAGCAAAAGGAAAAATATCAAGCAGACCCTGTAAGAAAGTCAAATCTGGATGCGCCGCCCAAAATGTCACTTGTTAGTTCTTTGGTAATAAGAGATTGATAAATGACCCAATCTAAAGTAAGCAGAAGAAAACAAAACTAACCTACCATTCGACATCTCTGAATCTAAATCAGCTACATCAGACATAATATTCGCAATTAAAACTGCAGCAGTGACACAAGAGTTCGCAATCTGCAAGCAAAAACAATACCGTAAGTGTGATTGATCAAAATAGCACATCATAAATAGATTAGTAGCAGACTAGAGGAAATTAAGGACAGGACAACTAATTTCAAAAACTTTGTATCCAGTAACTACTTTAGACTGTTGAGAATCAAAGAAGAATATTAACTTTCTATAACAACAACATGAAAGAGCACCACCACTAACAATTTCATGAACAAGAGCTGAGCAAAAGTACCGGAAAGTGTAAGTGTGTAACCACATTTTCTAGTGATCAGTGATCTAGAGTGTACCTCAGCTTTGTCCGGGAATTTGACTAGCGCACAAACCAGATAAAAAAGCTCTTTGTTTGAAGAGATCTCCTGAGAAGGACCATCTATAATAGAAATTGCTTCAATTGCACGGAGAAGTACGTCAAGAATTGACAGCCTGCATAAAAGTAATAATAAACAAGGAAAACAACAGGTTACTGAATATACAAAAGATAAAATAGAGTAGCAAAGACTTTAGCATCTCTACTCTGCGCAGAAAAGAGAAACCAAACACACCAAACTCAAATTCCTATTTATAGCTTTTCAAGCACACCTTTCAGTTACCCTTTCGTTCGTCAGAACACTGATCTCACAAGCCAAGAGACTGGTCAAAAGACTTGGTAAACCCATCTTCATTAAAAGTGGAATCAGAATATGCACAACTTCCTGCGAACTTTCACTGATGGCCAATAATAGTTCGATGCTCTGTTCCCAAAACAGAAAGCTTCATTAGGCATTAGTAAAATGAACAACTAATTAGCATTTACACATTCCATTTCGTATAATAAAAAATCTGATGTGTCTGTATTAGAGTAGAGTTGACTTGCTGAGAAAGTAGTGATGTTGACTGTATACTAATTACCAAACAATCCATAGCAATTTAGCCATCAGCAGCGATGGCATATCCATTCCACAATCCAACCTCAAACACAAGTTAGCATTTGAACAAATGTTTAACAAGCCCCAAGATGTTAAGCACAAACTTCAAATTTCTTAAAAAAGAAAAGGAGAGAAATACCGCACCAAACTTATCATAATACCCAAGATATTCCAGCATCTTTGACGCTTCTTTCATCCTATTCTAATTAACCAACCAGCCCTATGACAAACTGCGGACATGGATTTGCGTTCTACAAACTTCGTCAGCTATACATTAGTGAGTAGAAAAACTGTGGAAACATCATAACAAACTAAAAGGATCTCACCGTTTACATGAGCGATTGTAAGCACATAAATTAAAATTTTATATCCGCATAAGCAAAAACTGCATAAATGGAATTTGATACCTTTTCTATAAGTTGTCGATTTAGGGTATTTTCAGCAATCCATAAAATACGGCACAGAATGCGCTCAGATTGTAGCGCCGCAGCCCACGCAATACTCTCACTACTTCGAACGCCCAAACATAACACACTGTCGAGAGTTTTAAACGCAACGGGTGTATAAAGCATGTAAGTAGCAAAGCATACGATGTTCTAAGCAATAAAATACATAGATGATAAAGCCCAACAATATAAATAGCATCAGCCTAGGTTCTAAGCATACAATCTTCCGGTAAAAATAACAAATATGAAGTATGTCCTGAATTTCTGCAAGTTATTGGTTATGAGATTTACAAAGAAAGACTGATATGATCAAGCACAAAAAAAAAAAAAAAAAGGAACACTTAATGAGAAAAAAGAAACGAACAATTGAAAAGTTACATATTCACACTGTAGTCACAAACAGTCTAACTACAACATAATTTCGTCACATATTGAGATGGTACACTTTAAGTCAAAACATCAAAATTAATGAAGAAAAGAAGCAATTTATAAAGGACAGCTAGATATCAATTTACCGGAACACTTCACAAAGGCATTGTGCATCATCTATGAATAATTGATTCACAATCAGTTCAATCAATCCGCTTGTAGAGACTATATGTTTCATGGGAACTTCATGGCAAGCCAGGTTTCCAATAATTCCAATGTTAACCTCCTGGAGCAACAAAAGACAAATTATAGCTAGAGGCGCAAAATCATTAATTGCATTTAGTTACTGGTGCATCCACATTTTCTAAATAACAACATAGAAAATAACACAAGGGAAAATAAACAAAAAATAGGGTGTAAATTTTGATTCAATATCCAAGAGGATCTTTGCAATAGAAGCAAATTTGCTTACAGTAGCCCGCACAGATTGCTGAAGCATAAGATTTGCTGAAAGCACTTCAAGCAGGAGGTTTTCCACCTGCACAATGTTAAATCTGAATCAGTACACCTTATGCTACAAATAACATTGGAGAAGTTTGACGAATTTTGACATCATTACATATCTGAGCAAGTTACAATTATACTCTGAAAATTTTCATTCAGTTAAGAGAGCCCTTGTGTTAGATATTGTTTCTAAATAGTAGCTTGATTGATGTTAATGGATTTTTTCTCGCACTCTATAAGAAAAAGGCAACAAGAGAGGAGCGCATTTCAACAAGGAAAACGTAGAATCCATATGTAAGAACATAAAACAAAACTATTATCATTTTAAAATAAGATAAATAAACTAAAAAAGAAAAATCTGTATACCATCAGCTCTGCATGAGTTTTACTAGCAGCCAGATCCCACAAAACGCAACCATTCTCTTCCCAGGCTTCTTCTCTCACCGACATATCATGACCAGGTTGCTCAACTCCCTCACAATATGTTTCATCATTCACTCTTTCTCCATGAGCAAGTTCATGAGAATCTTCGACAAGGTCCATGCTCTCCGATACATTTTCCGACAAATGCGTTACTCCGTCTCTAGATATAGAAGCCACACTCTCTCCAGAGTTTTTAGTTTGTAGCTCTTGCTCACCAGTCAAATTGGTCGGTAACAGTTTCCGGATCAGAGAGATGACATAACTAGGATCCACGGTCGTTGAGATGTCGAATAGCTGAAAGAACATGACAGGTTACAGAAGAATCAACAATTCAACCATATAAAGACATGTGTCACTTTTTAGATAACTTTTCACACCCCTTTCTTAAATTTTATACAGGTGAATGCACAAAATTGTAAGTCCTTGTATTCTTTGTTACTCCAGTAAACACGAATGCACGAATCTGAAAAATCAAATGATGAAAATATTTAATTGACACAATTCTTTTGCTCTTAATGTTTAAAAAAATAAATTAGCTAGTTAAAAATTTGTTGTATTTGTATCAACAACGAGTCGTACCATTTCCTTTCCCTGCCTCTAGGCGAGGTGTATGAGGAGGATACGTACTATCCTCACCTCACTGACTAAACCAGTAAATATTTTCTCATTCTTTTTCTTTTTTTTTTTCCCCTTTTGGTGTTCTCTCTCACTATTCCAATATTGGGTTCCACTTTTTCAACTAGACCAAATGCTGAAAATAAGTAAAATTCAAAACGTTAAGAACCCATAAAGACTACCCAAAGTAAGACAAAGACTGAGGTTTTGTATGGAAATGCAGGGTTGTAATTGCTAATTGGAACTCATGTTTTTCTCTTTTTTGTTTTCTTTTTGGTTTTCGACCAAATGCTGAAACTAAGTGAAAAATTCAAAATTCTAAAAACCCAGAAAGAGCTTAGCTGTATAACACAGAATAAACCATGGACAAATTAGAGAAAAAGAAAAACACCCCATGAAATGAAATGAAAAGAGAGGAGTTGGCGGTTGATTGTTTGCTTGTTACCTCGTCGGAAGGAGCAGAAGGGTGATGAAAGGGGCCGTCCTTAAACTCAAATTGCCCTTCTTGCTCTTCTACGTCTTCTTCTTCTTCTTCCAGAGTGGTCGGTACCTGGTTGAGTGCCATATCTTGCCTACGGTTTCCCCTCCCCACTGCTCCCTTTCTAAACGGATTTTTTAAGTCAATAGGCCCCAATGTACACCCATTTAATTCGTAGACCCGTTATAAATAGAATTTTCATTTTCATTTTTTTATTCTTGGGATAAGAGTAAATGATCAAAATATCCTTAAAAATTATGCCCGATCAGATCTTTCTTACTGGAAAGACCGGTTGGCAATTTTCTTACAGGGCACACCAGTAAGAACTTTCTGACCGGACTCAGGTTTCTTACCGCTCCCACCAGCCAGAACGGAAAGAAATGACAGACGTGAGTTTCTTCAATTTTGCAGATTACTCAACTCTGAAGAGGTCATGAAATAGCATGATTCTTGTTGGTTTTTCAAATAAAATACCAAACCACGATTACCTGGCATTCAAACAATGAATTAAGCATAAAAAATACAAGATTTGAGAGAATAATGCTCGGACTGTTAATCACCATGGATGCCGGCGATTGTCGACGTCGGTAGGGGCATTCTCCGGCGGTGAAAGGCGGCGCCGCCGGTGAACTTTGGCCGGCAACGTTTCCTCATGACTGCCCAGCGAAGGAGGGGATTTAGCTCCTCCTCCTTTTCAAACGTTTTTTCTTTTAATTTGAGAGAAAAGGAGAAGGGCATTTAGGGAATACATATTTTTTCATTTAATGAAAGGCCTACTCATTGAAACTTTCTATTTTGGAGCCTACTCATTAAACACATTACACATTTTAAGCCTATTTTTCAAAAGGACCCTTTCTAAACCTTCTTCTCCCACTTCTTTTTCCTTTTACTTTACGGTTTATTCTTAAAATAAAAATAAGGATTACTGGTTTTGTTATGAGACATTCAATTCGTGGATTAGAATCATGTGATTAAAATTATTTTTAATTTATGTGTATTTTTTATGAGAGAAAATACTATAACGAATCATTAACTATGATTCAAATCATGGTTTGAATCATCCAACCAAATCTAATATCTTTTTACTGTAACAAAACTTAAATTAGTAAAATGAACGGAACCTTTATGTTAAAGTTTTTAAATATAACAAAAAAAAAATTAGATGTAACATTTTTATGAGAATTTTTAACTATAACAAAATTAGAAGTGTAAACTCAAACGGATAATAAGACTTTTAAAATTTAATCATATGTATTTATAATAATTAAATTTTTATTTAACAATCACATTACATACACAAGGTATTTCTTATGGTAAAAAAAGCTTCAAATTAATATGGGTTTTAAAATAAATAAGAGAGAAGTAAAGAAATAACATTTTATAAAAAACTAACTATTTCCCTAGTTATGATACAATAGAAACCTGGTTGTGTAAAAAAAAATAAAAATTAGTTGATTAATTTGTTAAAATTAAAAGTTTAAAAGAGTCAAAAGTTTTTTTTATGGGATTGTCATGTGTCAATTTTTTCATTTAGCTCTTTTTTCTCTTCTTTTTCTTTTTTATTTTTATTTTCTATGAATTTTTTTATATTTTAATTTTGTTATTTAAAAAAAATATGTTATTTGTCACTTCATTCTTATGAGAATAATTTTTCGCATGTGTTATTATTTTATTTGTAATTAGTTAAAATAATTTTCTTTGAATGTGTCTTTACTTAATTTTTTTGCCAATTATTATTTTTATACATATTTTTTAAATAAATATAAATAAATTTTTTATTTTTAAATAAATAATAAACTCTTAGGGCATGTTCTTTTAGAGTGTAACTTGAGTGTAGTTTTTGAGTTGAATTTGAGTTATAACTTGAGTTGAAGTTAGGGTTGTTCTTTTGTCTAAAAAACTCAAAAAAAGACAACTCGAATTTCAATTTTATTCAAGTTCATGTTCTTTTAAGTTCCAACTTTATTCAAGTTCAAAAACTACACTCAAGTTACACTTCAAAAGAACAACCATGTTGTAACTTGAATAAAGTTGAGTAAAATTGAATAAAATTAGAACTTAAAAGAACGTAAATTTGAATAAAATTATAACTTGAGTTTAAATTTTTTTTAAATTTTATTGTAAAAAAACAACCCCTTAATATTTTAAACACAACAATACGTTACAAAACTAGTAAAACTAAAAAACAAACAAAAAGCTTCCAAAATCCATTGAGTGGTAGTACTAGCCACTAGGTACAGCTTGCCTTAATGTAAAAATATATATATATATAATTAATGGATTATAAATTTTTGGAACATTTGTCCCATTTCAAAAAAAAAAATTTTTGAATAAATAAATGGGCCTTGTCTAGTGAGATAATTAATGGATTATAAATTTTTGGAACATTTGTCCCATTTCAAAAAAAAAAAATTTTGAATAAATAAATGGGCCTTGTCTAGTGAGACTTTGGTGCATAGGTGTCAAATGGGCCGAGCCGTCCATGGACGGCCCGGCCCAGCCCGTAATAGTACATGATTCGGCACGGCCCAGTTCGTTACTGTTACGGGCCGGGCCGGCACGGCACGTGTAATGGACTAGGGCTGGGCTTCAACTTCTCAGCCCGCGGCCTAAGCACGTGGAGGCCCGCGGCCCGGCCCTTATTCGGCCCGGCCCAAGCCTGTGAAAACGGCCCACGAAAAGCCCATTTCATTTGGTCCAGTGGACCCTTCGCAGGCCCAACGTTCGGCACGTGACGGGCCTCCCGTTTGGCCTGTGCGTCCAGTTTGGCCCTGATGGGCCAAACGGGAGGCCCGTCACGTGCCGCACGTTGGGCCCGTGAGGGCCCAACGGAAAAAAACCAAATTTTCACCCAAAAATCCCCTATAAATACCCCTTAATTCCACCATAAATCCCACACAACAATTCACTCTCATCTTCTCATCTCACTCTCATTCTATCTCTCAACTTCTCTCTTTGATTTTGATTCTAAGCTTTTTTCTCGTGTTCATTCATTTTCTAGCTCTTTCATTTACAAAGTTCAATCAAGTTCTATCAATTTCCAGAAACTTCCTGAGCTTCATGAGGAGACATTTTTTGAGGAAGAAATGATGCCTTCCAACCCCACCCCCACTGAACCAGAAAATGCTCCGGTGGATAATGCTTCAGTATACAACGAAGAAGCTAGAGAACACAGCAGAGAAAAAAGACCGTTCATCTGGATAGACATTGAGGAAAAAATTTCCCTGATTTCACTGCTCTTCCTGACCGCGAACTTCTCCGGCATGGCAGCATTTCAC
>NW_010362372.1:283998-305311 GCF_000414095.1 Morus notabilis
CAGGATCGTCCTCAACACAAGCGTCTACGGAACTAGTCAAATATTTTGAAGCAAATTTTGTAATTGATGACGACAAACTAGACATCTTACAGTGGTGGAAGAGCAAAACAAATCGTTTTCCAACACTGTCCATAATATCTCGTGACATTCTGACAACTTCAGTGTCAACGGTAGCATCGGAGCAAGCTTTTAGCGCAAGCAACCGAATTCTTGACGAAAATAGAAGCAGAATGCATCTAGATATCTTGGAGGGACTAATGTGCGTTAAAGACTGGGAAGATGCCAGAAGACGAAAACAACAATACACAGATGATTCGATGCAAGAATATTTTTATAATTTAGAAATAACAGAATCTTCTGGAAGCACTTAGGTTTGTAATTTACTATTCCTAGCTACTGCACTCTTTTTTCCTTCGCTAAGGTTTTGTCCCGATCTCCCCACGGGTTTTACTTAGCAAGGTTTTTAACGAGGCAGTCATTTACGTGTACTCCTATTACGTTAATTCAATAAAATCACATCTTTTAGGGCATTTGATATTTTTTTTAATTAAATTAAAAAAAAACAAGGACCGGGGCCGGCCCGTGAAGGGCCTGGGCCCAAGCCCTTATGGACTAGGGCCAGGGCCTGGACCGGGCCTGAGTTTTTCTTCTCAGGCCCAGCCCAGGCACGGCCCTGTACTGTGCAGGGCCGTGCTTGTCACGGCCCAAGCCCGTGATGGGCCTGGGGTCAAGCGTGCCGTGCCGGCCCGGCCGGCACGTTTGACAATTCTACTTTGGTGCCGGCCCTGACCAAAAACACCTTCTAAACAAAATCCATTTCTCATTTGCATCTTAGAGAAACCCAGAAGAGCAAAACCCCACTTTACCATTGCTTCGTATTGACTCTGATGCTGAAATTTTAGGGCAAAAAAATAGAGATGTTGAAGTTGCAGAGAACTGGTCCTAAAGCTATTCGTATTTTCTTCAACAGAAATGGTGGGATTTGCAAAGGCTTTGGAGGTATGTTTTCTCCTTCGTCCACTCTCTATCTGTTCAGGACTTCGATTGCTCAAAATCATTCTCAACCCTCTCCAAATGACAAAAACCATGGGAGAAGCGTTGGCATAACAACTCTTAAAGATGCCTTATATTTGTTTGATGAAATCATCCAAATGCGTCCTCTGCCTTGTGTCGTTCGTTTCAATCAATTGTTGGGCAAAATTGTGGAAATGGAAAACTTTTCTGCTGTGATTTCTCTGTACAAGCTAATGGGTCTTCTAGTAATCCCGACCAAAGAGTATACTCTCAACATTATGATTAATTGCTTCTGTCGTCATAACCACATGGGCTTCAGTTTAGAAGCGAAGATTTGTCAGATCTGGTTATGAACCAGGTACTGCGACCCTGAATACTCTAATGAATGGGTTTTTGCTCGAAGGAAAGGCTGATGAGGCAGAGGAATGTTTTCGCAAAATGACTAGCGGAGGTTGTAATTCAATGTCATAACTTACAGCATATTGATTAATGGTGTTTGTAAGTCGGGCAAGTCGGGCAATAAAACTGTGCCGAGGAACGTGGAAAAAAGAAGAAAACCGTAAGCCTGGCATAGTTGCCTATAATACGGTTATCAATGGCTTTTGTAACCATATGCTAATTGCTTATTAGTAACGGTGTCGTTCCAGATGTTGTTACTTATAACGTGTTGATTCATGGAGCTTGCATGGTAAGCCAATGAGAAGAGGCTATGAGGTTATTTAATGAGATGGTAGGTCGAATTATTACCCCTAATAGATGGACTTCCAATATCTTGGTTGATATGCTATGAAAAAAAGGGATTGTTGCAGATGCACAGCATGTGATGGTGATTATGGAAGAAAAAAGCTTTAAACCTGGTGTGGTAACCTATAATTCACTTATGGATGGTTGTTGCTTGAGAGGAGAAATGGATGAGGCAAGGAAAATATTTGATATGATGCTTGACAAGGGTTGTGAGAATGATCTGCATAGTTATAACATTTTGATCAATGGTTATTGCCATAATAGGAGGATAGACGAGGCCCTTAGTCTGATTCAAGAAATGACATCTTAGGGATTTATTCTAGATGTTGTAACTTATAACTCTCTTATTGGTGGCTTTAGTAAAGCAGGTAGAACATGAGCTGCATTCGAGTTGCTTTGCAAGATGCAAGATTGTGGTCCGATTCCAGATATTTAAACTTACAGGATTTTACTTGATGGCCTATGGAAAAATGGACAACTTGATGAGGCAGTCTCCTTATTTTTAGATATGGAAAAGAACAGGTTACCACTCGATATCATGATCTACACTGTTGTTATTAGAGGAATGTTTAAAGCTGGCAATTTAGTAGCTGCAAAGGATCTCTTTTCCCAATTATAAGTGCCACTGTTTGAGGGGTATCCATTCTCTTCCACTGATCATTACATGATATGTTCCTTTGGATGCTAATTGAGCTACAAGCTTGCACAAACAAATGGAAGATAATGGATACCCCTCAAAACAGTGGCACTTATAATGTAATGATCCCAGGATTTGTCCTAAACCTCATTTTATCAAGAGCGGTGCAGATGCTTCAACTGTGGATATGTTTGTTGATTTCATTTCTAGCTTGAAATTATATCCGTCCTTGCAATCAATGTTCTAAAAGGATTTATGAGGTAGAAGTCATTTGAAAAGGGTTTTAGCAAGGGAGTAAACCTTTGTAAGTGTATTTATTATTTTTGTAAACTTTCTCTGAATTTTAGTGCCTTGGATATTTCATATTTTATTGATTGTAACAGTTTTATTTTCGATGAAGTTGTTGATGGGGCAGAAACCAACAACTATTTGTATTTGTGTGTAAAAGACTTGTTAGCTGCTACAAACTAAGTGTTGCTTCTGTTAGAGAACTCCTTGAATTCCATAATGAAATACAAATTAGTTCTTTTTATTATTATTATTATTCCGGTCAAGTTTGTCATTGTCTTTGCATGAAGAAATGATTTATAAATGTTTTGAAAATTTTCTAAGAAATTTCACCATTCAATCATTCAAGAACATAAAACTAGTGGTTTGGGGGTAGACTTTGAGAATACAAATTTTTTAATTGTTTTTTGTAATTATTTGTTATTTTTTTATGAGGTAGATTTTTAACATTGTTTTAAAACGGAAGTGGCCTGCATGTGTTGTTTTGGAATATGCAAATAGAGAGTAAATGTGGAATTCCAACTTTGTTACTAGATTATCCTATAGCCATTATTGTCAATTTTTTCCTCAGGTGATTGTTTCTTTGCCCTATAATATCACTACCAGGTTGTTTGTAGGGAGGAATAAATTTCAGTTTTAGGATAATGTTTGGAAGAATAATTCTTTCTTTTTGGAGTTGTTCATCTGTCTGCCTCTCATTAGGCCCAAAATTAAATGAGAGAAAGATCTCTTTCTTCTTTAGTTTTTGGAGAACATGTTGGATGCTTTTGCTCCTACTCCTGTTTCAGATAAGAGAATTAGGTCTCATTCTCAATTTCTTGGACCTCTTTGCTTACTAATGCTTGTATCTCCGTTAATTTGTGTTTGGATGGTTAGTAGTTAATGGTAGAATTTATACTTGCAGAGAATATGGCCCAACCATGCTGTTGATTAAGTTTCTAAGCGCAGGCCACTTAGATGTAGTGATAAATTTGTATGGATAAATGGAAAAAAAAAAATGGATACCCCGTAGACAACTGTGATAATTTGATGCGCCGAGGATTCGTCTTTAATTGAAAGATGCCAAAACCAGTACATTTTACTAATGAAATGATGCAAAAGGGGGTTTTCCGCAGATGCTTTGAACTGTAGAATTGTTTCTTCCTTTGATACTAAAGGTTTCATGAGTTATATATGTGTCCTTGGGGTTAATTTGTTGTTGCATGAAAAACTAGTTGTGTTTTCCAATGTTTTCCCTTTCTTATGTATGTCATTGATCATGATTTGAGTTGTTGAATAAATTATTGGCTGCATAAAAGAGAAGGACAGCTATGAATATTTATCTTTCAGCTATGTTTTGTTCTGTTTCGGCAGATGTTTCATCTAAGAACTTCGATCGGCTATGAATATTTATCTTTATATATATATATATATATAACTTGGTGGATTTTATCTTACGTCTTTGTGGTTCACTTCTGTTGGCACTTCTTTTTCTAAATCACAAGGGTTTCAAATTATGGGAGTAGAGTTAGAAATGCTTTGAATTTGTTTGATGTAATGCTCGGAATATGTCCTCTGCCTTCTGTTGTTCGTTTCACTTAGTTGTTAGGCCAAATTGCCGAAATGAAGCATTATTCTGTTGTTGAAGAGCGCCATCGGATTTCAAAATCGCACGAATCAGTTGTGGGTTGTTTGGTTAGGGGATTCGTACCCCGATTCGAATTATGGTTTGCTATAATGTTTTTTCTCACAAAAAATATACGTAAATCGAAAATGATTATAATCTTATGATTCTAATTCATGAACTAAACGTCTCCTTGATCAACTTTATTGCATAAACATTTCATAACAATAATAAATGAAATTTTTTTTCGTTTCACTTTGTTGTTAGGCCAAATTGCCGAAATGAAGCATTATTCTGTTGTTGAAGAGCGCCACCGGATTTCAAAATCGCACGAATCAGTTGTGGGTTGTTTAGGTAGGAGATTCGTACCCCGATTCGAATTATGATTTGTTATAGTATTTTTTCTCATAAAAAATACACGTAAATCGAAAATGATTATAATTTTATGATTCTAATTCATGAACTAAACGTCTCCTTGATCAACTTTATTGCATAAACATTTCATAACAATAATAAATGAAATTTTTTTTCAAAATAAATTTTCTTTGAATCACTATGGACTAAAATGGTTATGTAATATGTTAAAGATTATTTATTAGATACGTATTAAAAAAATGTATACGAGAATTGAGATGGTTTCACAAAAATAAGTTTAGGGAGAGACGTATATGAGAATATAATATTTCAACGAGATAATGGGAGAAACAAATTTTTTTTTTTTTTTTTTGAAGGAGAGAAAGATATATATATCAGTATCACATTTGAAAAAGAAAGAAAATAAAAGAATGTATAAAAATTAAAAATTTAAAAAAAAAACGCTGCAGGAAAAAGAGGTTCAATGGACAATGAACAGTGCTTCTCAGAGCCGAATGCACTAGTTCTACTCCTGTTTGTAATTGTAGAAGTTGCTTGTTTCTTTGATGATAATGACGGAATTATCTTGGCCCATCTTGGGCTACTTTATTCCCTGATTGTGGTATATACTTGCAAATTGCAATCAATAGCGATAGAGGAATTAGTTTCTGCTTTATCCACTGATAACCAAAATTCTTAGGCTTCTTTTTGGAGAATTTGTTTGGGATATAAAAAAAATTATATATATATATATATATATTAGTACTCCGGAGAAGTTAGAGAAGGTTAGCAAGTTCCATCAAATTCTTTTTTCTTAGCCAAAACAAAATTTCATATAACCTTAATATAATTATAAAAAACAATCTTAAATCTGACAACTGCACCATGTGGTAAGTATAATATTTTTCATATGAATTTGTAATTTTATTTTAAGGAAAATTTGTAACTTTTTGTGTAATATAGTAACACTAAAACGAGTTATATGTAACGATTACATTTTATTGAGTGTTACATAAACACTCAAATGATATTACACGGATAAACATAAAATTTTATGTTTGTCATATTGATACGGCTGTCAGATTACAAACATTTCCTGTAATTATAATTTAATACTTTAAATTTGCACGTCCTTTCTAGGTATTTTTTTGATGATGTCCCTCTAACTTGAACTGATTATTTCAAAATCAGAATATCCTCAATAGCAGAAACACCTTAAACATTCTGTTGAGAAGCATAATTATCCTCAAATCACATTTTACTATTCTTTAATTCACCTTCGATGCAAATGTTGCTAATATTATATTTGATACTAAAATATGTGAAAATGACATATTTAATGTGTTATTGTCGTTTGACTCGAATGCATACTATTATTTCAAATATTAAATTTATTTTAATCATAATTATTAAGTTTTAAAAGTTATAAAAATAAATTTTTAACTTTAATCTAATTTAAAAATACCAATATTGCAATGATAAAAAAGTAGACTAGCAATCAAATGCTAAATTTTGGTGCATGCTATATTAATGTAGCATATTAAAATTTAAACATTGAGACCAGTGTTGCATTGCAGAGAGATTTTCACACTCAAAAATTAAACTTTGACATTTGGCAAACTAATTTATTATTGCATTGGGATGCTCTTAAAGTTTGATTTAAGAGTCAGTTTGGAAAAGAAAATATATTTGCACTTGAAAGGGAAATAGAAAATCTTACCGAGATCTCAAAGGAATTAATTTCCTAAATACCCATTTACTATGTATATTTTCCTTTGAGTTCTCGTTAAAGCTGCTCCCCCTACCACTGCATGCGTGTCTCGATCCGACGGCCAAAATAATTTTTAATTTTATTTATTATATTTATTTTAAATTGATTTATAATTTGATTTTATTTATTTTAACACCCTTTTGTACTCAATATCTGATACATCTCATATAAAAATACTATAAATAATTCGCATAAAAAATAAAATTTAACAAAATACACTAAAATAAAATACACTCGTTAAAGCTGCTCCCCCTAAGCTAGACGCGCCTATGTGTACCTCTGCATGCGCGCATCGTAACTGTTGATATTCTCGATCCGACGGTCGGAATATTTTTCAATTTTATTTATTATTATTTATTATTTATTTTAAATTGATTTGTGATCCGATTTTATCCATTTTAACACTGTTTTGTACTAAATTTCTGATACAACTCATATAAAAATACTATAAAAAATTCGCATAAAAAATAAAATTTAACAAAAACACATTAAAACAAAATAAAATCACACTAAATTAAATAAAA
Source organism: Morus notabilis (assembly GCF_000414095.1). Taxonomy (NCBI): domain Eukaryota; kingdom Viridiplantae; phylum Streptophyta; class Magnoliopsida; order Rosales; family Moraceae; genus Morus; species Morus notabilis. The sequence continues at coordinate 290,934 of NW_010362372.1, forward strand.
AACAAATTAAACAAAACAAAATAAATTTAATTTAAAGTACAACAAAATAAATTAAAATATTTTTTTCTCTATATTTCACTTCATATATTTTTCTTGCTTTTCTCTCATTTCTTTTATGTCTTTTTTTCTTTCTCTTTTTATAAATAATTATGTCATTTTTTTAACGAATCACGCAGCGCGCTTATAAAACTAGCGAAATTACTAATCTCAAATGATAGAGACCGATTTGTATGTAGCCGATCCGAAGATGTAGAAGTCCATGGGCGTGTTTGGAATTCCAAACATGACCCATGTTTTAACCACCGTCACTTTCATAAATTGACTTCTCCCCTATTTTTTTCTCTCATTTCTTGTATGTCTTTTTTTTCTTTCTCTTTTTAAAAACAATTATGTTATTTTTTAACGAATCACGCACGCTCTGCACGCTTATAAAACTAGCGAAATTACTAATCTCAAATGATAGAGAGTGCTTTGTACATAGCCGACCCGAAGATGTGGAAGTCCATGAGCGTGTTTGGAATTCCAAACACGACCCTTGTTTTTTAACCACCATCACTTTTATAAATTGACTTCTCCCTTATTTTTTTCTCTCATTTCTTTTATGTCTTTTTTTCTTTCTCTTTTTAAAAATAATTATGTTATTTTGCTTTACGCGCTTATAAAACTAGCGAAATTACTAATCTCAAATGATAGAGACCAATTTGTACGTAGCCGATCCGAAGATGTGGAAGTCCATGGGCGTGTTTGGAATTCCAAACACGGACCATCACTTTCATAAATTGACTTCTCCCTATTTTTGAAACGCCAGAAACCAGTAGCCAGAAGATGCAAGCCAAGTGTCCCTTACTACGTGGCACTAGGCAATTAAAATCTCAAACCCAAAAGTCATGATCAGTAACCAGCCACAAGTTTTCAATTTTCTTTTCTTTTCTTTTTTTTTGACAATTAAATTTAATTAAATTTAAATGAAATTTAATAAAATATACATAATAAATAATTTTTAATACTTTAAAATGACTAAAAAATGAAATTACTAATAATTTTATTTTTTTAATCTTATCAGGAAAATTCTTTTTTTTTTAATGTTAGTTTACCAATCCATCCCAAAAGCTTAAGCTTTTAGGAGGTGGATCAACAATAATTTATACTTTAACACTCCCCCTCACGTGTGGGTTGGACAATGGGCAATCGTGTGGATAAATTAATTAGAAAGCCCAACACGTGAATATTTAAGCCCGAGATATATTAAAGACCCAACACATGACAATTTTAAATGGGGATAAAAAGTACAATTACGGGAGTTTGAACTCAGGACCTCCGCTCTGATACCATGTTACTTTACCAATCCATCCCAAAAGCTTAAACTATTAAGAGGTGGGCTAACAATAATTTTATACTTTAACACTCTCCCTCACGTGTGGGCTGGACAATGGACAATCGTGTGGGTAAATTAATTAGAAAGCCAAACACGTTAATATTTAAGCCCGAGATATATAAAGACTCAACACGTAATGATAATTTTAAATAGAGATAAAGAGTGCAATTATGAGAGTTTAAACTCAGGACCTATTGGTAAACTAACATTCAAGAGATTTTTTTTTTTTAAGGATAAAACGATGCTCGTTTTATTAATGTCAAATATTATAATACCACGCTTAAAGTGAATCCATAATCTATTTGCTAACCATTGTTGGAAAAGTAAACAAATAAGTATAGGACCTGTGTATTATTTTAATTAAAACTAAGCAAATAAATTGTTTATTCAAATTGTTGTTGGCGCCTTGGCGGTTAATTATTTTAATTAAACACCTAAAAATCTTTGGCAACCTACTAATCTGATCTGATTCAGTAAAAAGGGTGAACAACCATTGATCTTATTCAGCAAAAGAAAATTAAAATAAAAATAAAAATCTACATCGACCTTATTTTTAAAGTGTTGGATCTACAGAGGACAAGAAATTGAACGAATTATTTTCAGTATAATTACAAGTCAAAGAGAAATCGAGTTTAAAATAAAAGTTTAACTGCTTTTGATGTTTCAACAAGGATTTTTTTTTTTTTTTTTGCTAGAAGTTTCAACAAGGTTTAACTATATGCTATGCATTTTTCTATAAGGAAAAAGAAAAACTTTACTATTCATGACACGTTATTTTACATTTCAGATGGTTATTACAAAATATAAATTTTATAGTAGTATACAAAAACAATATTAGTTTATGTGTTTTTTGTTTTACCATGATTATGAAAATATCCGATATTAAAAAATACAATATAGTGTTTAAAAGTGTCCAAAATGTTAATTGGACAGATTAAGAATTGGAGAAAAAAAAAAAGTGAGCTGGATAAAACTTAAGGAAGATACTATCGTTAAGATCGATTAAAATAAATAACAATTTGTCTTTTTTTTGTTATTTAATTTTATTTTTACTTGAAATTACTTATTATTTTTTGTTACATTATAACTGATTAATTGTCAATAATAATAACAATTAATAAACAAAACTCTTTCTTTTCTTATTATTATTTTTTATTTTTTTAAGTAAAAAATGAAGGGTAATTTTGATAAATATTCTTTAAAAATGTATGGTTTAAATTTATTATTTTTTATTATTAATTTATAATTTTTTTAGTTAAAAAATTACATTAATAAAATAATATTTATTAAGAGTAAATAGTTAGAATCCATTTAGTTTATTGATTTGAGTTTTTAATTTAAATTAATATGTAATTTTATGTGAAAATTTTTTATTATAATAAAAAAATTAAACGTGACTGTTTTAAGAGTTTTTTACTGTAATAAAATTTAAATGAGAGTGACTTAAAAGTTGAGATTCATTTTTTCATTTTTTTCAAAAAATTTTAATGACATATTATCCGCAAAAAATTATACCCCTTCCCGCATTTGGCTATTTGTTCGTTGTTTTTTACAGAGAGCAACCAACAACAACTGCAACAACAGAAACCATTACCAACGACCTCCGAATCTTTCATGTCCGAAACCATCGTCAATGGCTCTCTCTCCTCCTCATCCCTACATCCTCCAGCTCCCGCTTCACTCTCCGTCGCCGGCGTCGGCGTCAGCGCCGGCCTCGCTCTTCTTCTGTCTGTCGCCGCGGAAGAAGGCTGAGCTCTGCGCCGCATTGTTCGCTGCTCCGTTTGCGGTGAGGGTTTCATGGCGGACCAAATGCCTCCGATCGTCGACGGAGGAGGACCAGTGGAAGAACGATTCAGAAGCCCTTGGATACGGCGGAGTCAGATCGGACGGCCACGGCGATTCCAAGGTCGGAGTCGAAGACCGGAATGGTGATCGATCCACGTCGTCGTTTGGTGATTCTCTCTCTCTCGGGATTCGCGAACCGGTCTACGAGGTCTCTCACTTTATGTATTTATTTATACTTTTTTGTTTTGTTTTTGTTTTTGAGTTTCTCCGAATGTTAGAGATAAAGTTTAGAGATTACGATTTGTGGTAGGCACGTTGTGCGAGTGATCTTCCACAGAGATAAAGGTTAATTTATCATTAATTAATTCGTTTTGGCAACAAATTAAATATGTTTGCTTTAAGAAAACATTAATTAAATTACGATTATTTTGAAATTCTGTTGTTAGGTGGTAGAAGTGAAGTCAGATGGAGCTATAGCTACTAGAAAAATCAACAGGCGTCAGTTACTCAAGTCAAGTGGTGAGTAAATTAAAATAATCTTTCCCAATTGTTGCACTTCTTTTTATTAAATTTTTCTTATCTACCATCCAGAGTTGTATAAGCAATTTTGGTTTGTTTTATTATTTTTTTATATATATAAAGAAATAGTTGTATCTCTGCAGTTTTCTTTTTTAGGTTTTTATCGCTTTGGAGATTCAAGTTTTTAATTTAAATTGAGATGTAATATTTTTTAAAAATTTTTAATTGTAGTAAAAAAAATTAAATGTGACATTTTCTGAGAGTTTTAAACTATAAAAATTTAAAATTAAAAATTTGAATCGGTAAGTTGAGTAAATGGGTATATATAAAGGACCGTTTTCATTATGAGTTGTTTTTTTTTTTTTTTTTAATTATGCCTAACCAATATTTTAATTTAATTGCCAGGGCTTCGTCCGCGTGATATTCGGAGTGTTGACCCATCATTGTTTTTGACGAACTCTGTGCCTTCTTTGCTGGTATTGCTCGTTTCTTGATTGCTTTGATTCTTTCTACGCTGTTTAATTGCAGAGTTTTTAGCTATCTTTTTCTTCTTAATATATAGTTATTTACAAACATGCTTAATGGTGTATTTTTACGTACTGTATCATGCATTTCTGTAAGCGTGATAATGTGATATGACAGCCAAAATTTGAATAGAACTTCTCTTAACTTTATTTATTCTTTGCTTTTGGACATGCCTATGCTTTTTCTTTCTTACATGAAAATGACACAGCAATCTTGTAAACTAAAAAAACGTCAATGGAGTACAAGAAGTGCATCCTAAAAGAAGGCAGGGACTGGAAAATGCCAGGACGAGAAAAGGATGATACTGTTCTGACGAAACGAGGATGAAACTATATGAATTTTGTTTGTTACATAACTACTCGTCGACTAAAGTGCTTCTGTATCAACTTGTATTGCGATATTGTTTAGCCTGGAAAAATGCTTTTGGTCCTTAATTACCTTCGGAACTTACTATTATAGTACTGTGGCCGGATGTAACATGAAAGTCCAGTATCTTGTTTTTTTGTTTTCCAAAAATGTTACATTTACAAATTTGGTTATGTGATTCATCTCCTAGGTCCGTGAACATGCTATTCTTCTTAATCTAGGCTCACTTCGAGCAATTGCGATGCAAGAACATGTCCTTATATTTGACTACAACCGGTGAGCTTTATCTCCTTTATAGTTGATATCATGTTGTAAATTTGTCAAGTTCAGGAAAAAAAAGAAAAGAAAAAAAGGGCTGTAAATTTGTTTTCCAGTTTTATCCTCTTAATTCTTTTCGCAGCATTCTGAGCATACTAACATTTCAGGATTTGTGTCATCTATTCTTTTTGTTTTCAGTAAAGGTGGGAAAGCTTTTATAGAAACATTGTTGCCCCGACTGAACCCCAAAAACATAAATGGGGCACCATCAATGCCATTTATGCTTGAGGTTTGTTTTCTATTTTAAGACTTCTTTCTTTTCATGTTGATCTGTAAGTGATAAGAGGTGTGCGTTTTGATTTGTGTAATCTTTTGCTTGGTGCTGGAAATTGTCTGTTTATTGATTCTTGACATAAATGTGTGTCCTCCTGGTGGAAACTTCTGAACTACTTTTAAATGAAGAAAAACCTTATCTATTCGAGCGAAAGAAGAGAAAGCATTGTCAAATAGACTCATCATATGTAATTATTTCTTCATTTCATGTTTTTTGGTTATTAAATTTGAAAGGTCCGTTTTTCGGTCAGTGTTACAAAGAGTGTTATAACACTTGTTGTAACACTGATGACAGATATGTGCAGATCGATATATTTTTTCTTTGATTCAGCAACAACAAATTATAAGTGTAGAAAGATCAACAGAAACATAAAAGACACAAGGAATTGATATCGTAGTTCGGTGCGCACACCTACATCTGCGGGGTCACGCCCATACAGTGAACAATCCACTAAGATAAGAGATTACAAACACCAATCAGTCTTACACACTCAAAGACTCCCTCTTTGATGTTGTCGCCACTGTGTAGAATCTTCTTAGAGGCCTTGTCCAGCGAGTACCACTCATCTTTGAAAATTTTCTCCCGAAAGCAATACGTCCTCCTTTCGAAGAACCACCTTTTTTCTATTTTCTCCCAAAGAACATCAAAGCAGCTCTTTCTGCAGAATATTTTCACACTCAAAAGCACAATCTCACAGATTTTTTTCTGGAAAATATATCTCTAAAACCCATGCCCCATAATATGGCATTGAATTGCTTTTAAAACCATAAAAGAAAAAAAACCCACTTTTTCACTTCCAAGCCACACACCCTCACGTACACACATATGAATATATAGCCAAAGTACACCAATCCGGATTTCCACTTATTTTGCAGAGCACATGCAACATATACTATTTTGGCACCAAGATAAATACCATTTACACTCCAAATCAAATATATCCAAGATATCTCTTCAAATCAATTATGCAGCAAATCACTTTTTCATTTGTACACATTTTCCCCACAGATTCTTTCCATACAACCCACATCAATTAGCCACCAAAAGTCAACCAAATCAGCTCCATAAACTTATTTCCTTTTATTGAGGAAATCATCACAAATCCAGTGCAAGTAACCAAAAATAGAGTCTCTATAGTAGCCCACAATCTTACTGATTTTGTTTTTGAATTTACAACCTTTTGCCAATAAATTTGCCAACTAATAGTCCTAACAAAATGCACTCAAAAAGCTTTGGCTGGTAATTTCAGGTCGTGGAGGCAGCATTGCTTTCAAGGATACAGCGCTTAGAGAAGAGACTAATGGATTTAGAACCTCGTGTGAGTAATGAAACATAGTGAGTATATATATTAATGTTTTGGCTCTCTTTTCCTTTTTCATTTCTTTCTTAGGGACTTATTATAAATCCTATTTTTTCATCCATTTGTGTAGACATATCAATTCTGAAACCTGGTAAAGAAAATGTCAGGGTCAATATTTTCATGAAACCTTACATTTTCAGTTGCTTTCGCAAGTGCTAAACTAACTATTCTAAAAGACCTTTTCAGTTTGGCAAGGTACTCTTGTGTTTTTTTGTTGTAATAGGACAAAGAAATACCATAACTGATCAGCTAATTTTCTATATAACAATTATGTCTCTCTGTTTTTCATCATAAAGTTGAACATGTCTTGCTGTTCCACCATTTAGTATGTACCAAGTCTTTGGTTGATAATATCGTTTCAGTGGATATAACATTTCCTTTTTTCTATCCCTTCAGGTTCAAGCGCTGCTTGAGATTCTACCAAATCGATTAACGGCCCACATATTGGAGCAACTTCGTATAAGCAAGCAGACCTTGGTATAGTTTATGGAAACTATCCATGCAAGTAACCTTTCTTTAGTAGCATACACATTTATTCTTTATCTTAAATGTTCTCTCTTCCATGGAAGGTTGAACTGGATTCCCGCGCTGGAGCTCTCAGACAAATGCTTCTTGATCTTTTGGAGGATACTGATGAAATATGCCGTATGTGTATTTTGGGCCGGAACTGCACAGTTAAGAAGGGTACTGGAGAATTGGAATGCGCTGCTGATTTAGAAAAGCAGATTGCTGAGGGTAAAGTACTAATTGTTGGTTCTTAGCAACATTCTTATATGTACAGTCACTATAATAAGTTTATATTTGGTTTAATCTTGTTATATACAGAAGAGGAAGAAGAAATTGAGATGCTTCTGGAAAATTATCTCCAAAGGTTAGCCATCCTATTTCATCTGCCTGGAAAATGTGCATGCATATTTTGTGGCCAATTGATCATTCTGTTATATGTTTACCTAAATGTCTTGAGAATTTATGTCAATATTGTACATGGACAACAAAGTTTTGCCTTGCCTATGCACTGTGTGGGTTCACTATATCATTTGCAACACCCCCCGCACGTCTTTATTCATGCAAATGTATTGTGCCTGTCATTTTAGTCCGGGGAAACTTCAATTGCCTTTGAATTGAAGAAATGATTTTTACATCATTTCACTTGACCACAAGTTGGTTTTTTAGGAAAGCTTTATGAATCTGCATGTGCTACCGACCTATATCCTCAATATAATGGAATTGATTGGGTAAATGCAAAGCTTTGAAGTTGTTTATTTATTGGTTTGAGAGCTTCTAGTTAGTTACTATCTTGACATGGATATTGAGGAACATATTTCGTATAACGGTGGTTATGATGTCTGTCGAAGTTGACCTCACTGTTGTATTCTAATTGCCGATGTGAGTCTTGTCATGGTCAGGCTGAAAGGCTTCTTGATTCTGCAAAGGAAATGGAAGATTCTATAGCCGTCAATTTGAGGTCTCAATGCTGTTCTTGATAATCTTATTCTATTTATTTTGCTCTACAGTTTCTGTCGGAACATTGCGATAATAATGCTTCGCTTCATGGCTATCAATGTTACTTTGAATTATTTGTCAAAAAATAAGTTACTTTGGTTCAGCATGAATACCCTCTTATATGTGGAAAGTAAAAGGTAAAAGCCCCAACTTATTGTCAGTAGAAAAACTGTGGCAAGATCTTTCAAAAAAGAAAACTTACGGCATGAGAAGGGGTTACAACACGTCTTAACCAACATAGACTAGGATTCCTTCCAGAATTACTTTATTTGTCATTAAAACAACTGAAATAAAAAACAGAAAATAGAAAATAAAACTTGACATGATATTTTGTGTATATGTATATGGAAAATTTTATTTTTTCTGGATTTGCAATATTGTTGTTTCCATGTTTATACATTGTATGCTGTCTCATCATTTTCTGTTGCTAAACTGGTACATTGCAACTAAGTCTGTTCTGCCTAGTACTTGTGGATGCAAACAATTGTTGGATAAAATTAATAATAAAAATGGCACTTGTCTTCCTTCCATTTTCAATAGTTTGCATTTAGAGTAATCAAGATAACACGATTAAAATAGAAGGTTGACCAGTTTTCCTAATACCTCCAGTAAACTAGCTAAATGAACTACAACTGAAGAGATATATATTTTTTTAATTATTTTCAGCGGCTATGGGATATTATTTGTATAATACTGATTTTAATTCATTCTGTTTATCAGCTCTCGGAGGCTTGAGGTTAGCAGGGTAGAATTGCTCCTTCAAGTTGGCACATTTTGCGTAGGAGTTGGCGCTTTAGTTGCAGGTACGCTTTTAACTGGCAACAATTCATAGAAAAGAAGCTAAGACCCGATTACTTTAAGTGTTTATGGGCTTGTTCTTTTGAGTGAAAAACTCAAAAAAATGCAATTCGAGTTATAATTTTATTCGAGTTCATGTTCTTTTAAGTTTAAACTCGAGTTTAAACTCGAGTTCAAACTCGAGTTTAGGACTAAAACTCGAGTTCAAGTTTCACCTTCAACTCGAGTTCAGAAACTCGAACTCAAATTAATGAACAGTATTTTTTCTATTCTTAAAAATGCTATAACTTTTTCGTTTTAATTCTGATTGAGATGATTTTTTTTTTCTATGCGTTGACAACGAAAAGACGAATAAAACCCGACCCATATACCCTATTAAAGTTTAAGTTTAACTCAAGTTATAACTCAAATTTAACTCAAGAATTATACTCAAATTAAACTCTAAAAGAACAAGCCCTATAATTCTTCATGTCTAACTGGTTGTTTATTTGACAATGTTTGGTCCAGACGGATAACATTATGTCATTCTTTCATGGGAACTAGCTGTATTTAAAAATAAAATAAATAAATAATTTCAAGAAAAGGGGGAGAATACTGTACCATGCCCATGAATGTCATCTCTTGATAGTCTTCATTATATTACATATTTTAGACATAATCTCTGTTCAGACTCGCTAAACGAGGTACTTTCTTTTTATTATTATTTTAGTTTCTTTTTAACTTTACGGAAGTTTATTATTTATTTTGGCTAAGAAGAATAGATGAGTTGAAAATCTGGGGCTGTTCTTTCTCTACTTTTGAGTCAAGTGACTTGAATATAAATTTTGAGTTGAGTTTGAGTTATAACTTGAGTTTGTGTTTGATTGTGTACATTTGAGTTATGGTTTGAGATAATCTTTTTAAGTTTGTGTTTGAATGAGTCAAAACTTAAATTTATATTTAGATAATATTTTAATAAAAACTCAATGTTGATGAAAAATTTTAATAGGGTATATGAATGGGGTTTTATTTGTCTTTTCGTTGTCAACGCATAGAAAAAAAAATCATCTCAATCAGAATTTAAACGAAAAAGTTATAGCATTTTTAAGAATATAAAAAATACTGTTCATTAATTTAAGTTCGAGTTTCTGAACTCGAGTTGAAGAGGAGACTTAAACTCGAGTTTTAGTTTCAAACTCAAGTTCAAACTTAAAAGAACATGAATTTAAATAAAATTGTAACTCGAGTTACTTTTTTTAAATTTTTAACTCAAGAAAGGAGCTGCCGAACAGCCCATGATCACTTTTACAGGCTGTCAAATTTTGCTTTATGAGTTATATATATATATATATATCCAATCTATCAGCTTGAAACTCGTCTAAAGACGTTGTTTTCTTTTGTAGGTCTATTCGGCATGAATTTGAGATCTTATCTTGAAGAGCACGTGGTATGTTAGTTTAGTTCTAACCTAACAATCCTTGAGCAATTGCCGCTTGTCCATGTTACTTATGATTAGCTGATTGTTTTTCTTGATGCAGTTTGCATTCTGGCTAACAACAGCTGGGATTATTGCTGGTGCTGTTCTGGGATTTTTCCTTGTGTATTCCTATCTCAAGAAGAGGAAAATTCTATAACTAACAAAGTGATTTCATTTTAGGTAAAGACCTTTCCTCATACAAGTATTTTGTAACAAAAAAATCGATAATTAGGTCGAGACTGATTCTGATTAGTTTTAAAAGATTGGATGCAAAACATAGTAAACGGTATGCGATAATTGCATGATTTAGTCCGGCTTATGTTTAAATAGTTTTCACTGGTTTTACAGGTCATGTCTTAGCGACTGTCGAAATAAGTGAAGGCGGTCGCAATGCTAATTTGCTATTTGACGTATACAAGAAGAAAGAAAAAGAGAATGCAAGTTGAGGCCTTTCTGGTCTGTGCATAAAGTGAATTAAGGCGCCCATTTGTTTCGAATGTGTCGAATAATACAATCTATTCTTTTAAGTGTGAGCATTTCTAAATAAGATTTGTGTGTAGTTAATTAAATAAATGGCATTATGAAGCGCGTTGTTGTGACATTACGGGTGTGTTTGAAACTCGTTTCAAAATGATTTTATTTTTTGTATGAAAATGAAAATGAAAACGTTTTCAATCTCAGACAAAAATCATTTGTAAAAATGCGTTTGGTAGTTTTATCAAGAGATTATTTTCAGTGTAAAAAAACTCATTAATGTCTCTTTTTCTCTCTTTGCTCGATAGAGGAGAAAACGAAAATAAAAAATGAAAAACGATTAAAAGTCATTTTTTATTTTTCTCTCATTTTACACTAAATTAAAAAATTATTTTTATTTTTATTTTTTATTTTTATTGTGCCAAACGTCATTTTAAAAATATATATATATTTTTTTTTAAAAAAAACCAAGATTAATTACAAACACGGCCTATTTTTACTGTCTAAATTAAGTAGTAGCACCGTTTAGGATTTAGGGTCTAGAAAGAGACTGCAGATACATGGATGCACGGTTTTCATTAGACATTAGATGCAACTTGGATACTTCTTAATTTTCATCCAAAAAGGGAAAAATAAATAAATAAAAATAAAGGAAAAAAAAAACTCAGTTAGTTCTTTGAAGTTCTTGATACCGTTTCACTCTTAAGTCCTCAAAGAGCTCTCCTAAAGTGTGGTGAACGCGCATTGCATTAATAGAAATTTAAACCTCGTTCATTTTGTGGATTCGAGTTTTTAATTTGAGTTGAGATGTGACATTTTTTTTGAGAGTTTTGCACTGTAATAGAAAAAATTAGATGTGACATTTTCTAAGAGCTTTGTACTGTAGAAACTTAAAATTGAAAACTTGAATCAGTGAAATGAACGATACCTTAGATTTTGAATACCTTTCACTATGGATTGATTGTTGTCAACAAAAATCTTAATAGCAGTTTTCGTCACCTTAAAAGAGACTGCCAAATATACCCATTTAATAACAGTAGCATGCTAGTTTTTTATTTTTTATTTTTTAAAAAGTTTATTGTATTTCTGTGAGATACACATACTAATGCTGACTAGATTAGCTTCGTAACGTGAGGAAACTTAACACCGTCTGTGCAGCAAATCCACTAAAAAGTTTTAATAAAACACACAAAGAGGTAGAGCGCGCACCGAGTTCTACACCAATAATTTAGCATAGAAATGACTCTTTTAACATTAATTTTATAATCATATCGAGACCAAGAGATTCATAATGCAAAGGTTTATAACACCACAAAGGACAAACTATTATAGATTGGACATGCAATTAAACTCAGAAAGTGACCACCTCTATTATTACGCAACAACAAAAGCTCATAATCAAAATACAACATCCAAGCGATGGAAACAACATTGCCTTTATTCTACGCAAACAAAAATCACAGAACGGAGAAGCAACCTCGGCAACACGAACAAGACCACTAGCCGATCAAAGCAACCAAAGGGCCAAGGTAGCGCAGTGTAGGAAGAAGATGAGAACACTATAGAGAAGCACCACCCCACCACTGAGTGAGAGAAACGTGTCACCATCGCCAGACGCCGAACCAGGCACATGCCCCACCAAGTGTCTCGCTGCACCACTGGATCCAAAGCCCCCAAAGTAGTTGAGTGATTCTGACAATTGGGTTAGTGTAGTGAGATCTTTTATAGGGTGTTTAGTACGAGGATTTGTGTTATAGTTTGAATCATGATTTATAGTTTGTTATAATATTTTCTCTCATAAAAAATACACGTAAATTAAGAATGATCTTGAATTATGATTCTAAATCTGTGAACCAAATGTTCACTTAATGCTCAGAGCTAAAGTGAGGTGTCTCTAAAATTTAAGAGGTGTGGATGTAAATAATCCAAATAAATAATTTATTTATAATGTTTTTTAGAATATATTTACTTTTAGTTCTATAATAAATATATAGAAGATTCAATCTCTTATATTGTGTGTTTTTTGCCAAAAGAAAAAAAAGAATGTCATGGTTGAAACGCTCGTTCTGATTTTTTTTTTCCCCGCATTTTCTTTCTCTCTTCTTTATTTTATTTATTTATTTATTTATTTTTGGCTTCTCGCCCTTTATAGCTTTTGCTTTGTTTCCCTTTTCTGTCTTTTCCACTAAGATTTTACGTTTTTGTTTTGGTCCCCCCCTTTGGTGTCATTTTCTCCTAAAATTTTATATTTTTAAACATGTCTCGTTTCAATAATTTTTTCTTGTAGTTTGTCTCTAGCAAAATAATTTTTTAATACATCCTTGCATAAATATTTTTCTTATGATTTTCTAAAATATTATTTTATCAAATAGGACAATTTATAAATCCTTTCATCTATAATTGTTGCACTGAATGATTTTACTCAAATGTACCACACCTAAAACATCTTTTTTTCTTCCCTCATATGTATCACTTAAGTAGTTTTCTATCAATCCTCATTATTTTTTTTTTAAGAGTTTTGCTTGCTTCTAAAGGTTTATAGTGCTTTAATAGTTAACAATTAAACACATCGAGGTATGTACAAGATTTTTTTATTGATTTAATTTAAGGGAAAATTATTAGAAACAACTTCAAATTTTAGAAAAGACTTTGTGATGATTAGTTTTGGATGAAAATATCTAATAAACGTTTTATATTTTAATTTTAACACTTTATTTTGTACTCATTAGTTACGTAATTTCAAAGAAAAGTTCTATTAAAATTATAAAGAAAATAATAATCAATATCAGCACTAGTCAAAAAGGAAAATCTATAAAGTTCAATACACAATATTAGCACTAGTAAAAAAATTAAATTTCAGCACTATTAATAATAATCAATATCAGCACTAGTCAAAAAGGAAAACCTATAAAGTTCAATAATCAACATCAGCACCAGTAAAAAAAATTTAATATCAGCACATTTTTTTAAGGGTAAATATCAGCACATTTAATAATGAAATTAGTGAATAGACCGAAAAAAAAAATTTGAAGTTTGTGAAGTTCTGGCAGAAATAGGGATTGAATTATGACGTCTAATACTTTTCTTCTGCGGAATCGGAAGTTATAAACTGGTAGTAGTTAAAACAAACGAATAAGAGGTTAAAATTAAATAAAAAAATAAAAAATCTCATATATAAAGTGGATAAGATCGTGTACAGCGCTAACAGTAGTAAAAAAACACTAATAATACATGGGTCTTAATTTTTTATTCTTTATTTTTTTATTAATTCATTTTGATTAATATAGTTATTTAATTAAAAATATATTAATAAAAAATAAGAGATAAAAATTTAGACTTATATATTTTAAAAAATATTTATCTCATTTTCTCTTATTATTCATAATAATAATTATAATAATAATAATAATAATAATAGTATTTTGGTTGAATAGGCAAGACACGTGTATTTTTTATGAGAGAAAACACTATAGCGAACCATGAACCATAATTTAAATCGGAGTACGAATCCCCCAACTAAACAACCCAAATTCAGTGTAAGTTTTATATATATATATAAACAGTGTCGAAACTGTATTAATCCTTTGTATTATAACTCTTTTTTATTTTTATTTTAATTATATAT